>NC_056731.1:1457872541-1458065041 GCF_019279795.1 Protopterus annectens | reverse complement strand
GTCAGAGGGTTTGGGCCTGGTTTGGTTATGGCCGACACTTGCTGAATCACCTCCAGATGGTTATTAATTTCATTTCTATTATCTGGTATGTATGCACAGCATTTTTCTTTGATAAGCGCACACGTACCACCTCTCGCAGCTATGGTGAAGTCAAGAGCCATCCGGTTTTGCAACACAACAGTTCTCATGGCATTCAGTTCATCAGTCACTAATTCAAGAGCAGAAAAAGTTGCATTACTCATTACTTTGAGACATTTCGACAGTTTTCTCAACTCCCAAATCGATTTGACTGCACCATACGCTGGGAGTATACCTGCCCAAGATATAACACTGTCACTCAAGTCCATATGAGTCAATTTGTCTTTGTCCTTCACGGAATTATGGTCTTTCCAACCTGCTTCAACTCACCCTACTGGATTCACAGGTTTCTCGATTGGATCTTTGGTTTTCTTGGAAACATCTCTCTCATTCTGTATTTTACCCAGAGGTAATTCTGCAGTGAGTTGTATGGCCAGAACCAGGTAGCCCAAAAAACAACTGCCGGACCAATTCTCAGGTAGCCATTTGTATGCCTTTTTCCCACACACAAAATAACAGTTTTCAACTTTAGTGCTAATACGCACCAACCCTGCATGAAACATTTTCTTATCTATGATTGACAATTGTTTAATCAAAACAGGATTTCTTTGTATCTCATTCAACGTTGTTTTCATTGAGTTCAAGTATGAATCATAGTTAGTATTGCAAACAGTACCCCCACTTTTAGTCTTAATATAACATTTATAAGATATTGTTATGTTACGGTTTCTCCAGCCCACCTGGAGAGTATCATTCTTGAAAAAACACACAATACCTTTTTGTGTAACAGGTAAATACAATGCTATTTTATCCTGTGATCTCACAGTTCCTGTGTCAAAAAGCAAATTCTCCCAAGTCTCATTGATCCCTAAAGGAACAGCGGACGTTAGTAGTCCTCCATATGCTGTTGGTATAGCTGTACAAACCCAGCAGTTTGAAATGTTCATAGTCTCAGCATATACACGTTTAATTGCTAGGTATGTGTTAAAGTTTGGATGCCAGTCTATGGATGTCTCATCATGTTTATCCAGTTTTACTTGTGTGGTTGAGAAATGAAAAAACCACAACAGAAAGAAAATTGTCAAAGTACAGTCAACAAGTGTACGCTCAATAATATGATTATGCAACATTTTTGAGGTTGGTCTGAATTTCTATCTTTGGCCATTTTGTTCTTGTTGCGTAACAGTTACAATGTTTTTATCAAGTTGAAAGTTCTTTACCGGTTTACATTGCATCAAATGGATCCAAGATGACCTTTCGGCTATTTTGACTGCAGTAGGCGTGGCCAGCAGTACCTGGTACGGTCCTTCCCACTTCGGGCTTGCCCAATTCTTCCTCTTTGTTACCTTCACCCAGATCCAGGACCCCGGAGCTGGAATCGCTTCCAATGTTCTGGTCTGTTCTTTATCTGAAAAAGAGTTAAACTGCAAAAGAGATTTATTTGTTAACAGTTTCCTCATATAACTAGCTAGTGAACTATCAGCCTCCTGGTCTGCAGGCATGAGAGCTTTCCACTGAGGTACATAATATGCCCTCCCAAACACCATTTCAAAAGGAGTTAAACCCTTTGCATTTGGAACTGTTCACATACTCAGCAGTGCCAGAGGCAGACAGTGCACCCAGTTCTTTTGGGTTTCATTGACTAACTTTCTATGTTTGTTCTTAAGGACTCCATTGTGCCTCTCCACCAGTCCCGCAGACTGAGGGTGATAAGCACAATGGTTCTTCAGGGAAATCCCAAAGAATCGTCCCAACTGTTGTATGGTTTGATTCACAAAATGTGTACCATTGTCACTATAAATTCTTTCCGGTATGCCAAATCTAGGAATAATCTCTTTTATAAGGGCTTTCGCCACTGTTGTTTCATCCGGATTCTTGGTCGGAAAAGCTTCCACCCATCTAGAATACATATCTACAATGACAAGGCAGTACTTTTTGTTATCACATTTGTTCAGTTCTATAAAATCCATACAAATAGTATGGAACGGATATGGCGGTGTAGGAAAACTTCCTTGTTTAGGTTTAAATGCCCCTTATGCATGATGTTTGTTACAAATATGACATGCCGCACAAAATTTTTTTGTGTAATTTGTGAATCCATATGTTTGGAATACTCGGTTTACTAACTGTACCATCCCCCCTGTTGAGACATGGCACTGCCCATGGCTCAACAAAGCTGCATATCTAAACAAATTAGACGGCAAAATTGTTTTTTTCTCTTTGGAGATGTACAGCCCGTTTTCAAGGATTGCTCCTTGTTTTTCCCATTTTTGTTTCTCTGCTTTTGTAGTAAGCATCTGCATTGTTTTTAACATTTCCAGGTCTAAAATTTCAGAGGGTTGTAATTCCTCGTCTAAAAGTAAAGTTTCTGAGTCTGAAGCTGCTTGCTTCGCAGCTGCATCGGCTCTCGCATTACCTTTTGAAATTCTGTCCTGCTGTTTCGTATGAGCTACGCATTTGCAAATAGCTACTTTTGTCGGTAACTGAATAGATTCTAACAATTCTAAAATAAATTGCGCATGATTAATTGGTTTACCACTAGATGTTATCATCCCTCTATTTTTCCACTGCTGTGCAAAAACATGTACAGTAGAAACAGCATACTGACTGTCAGTATATATGTTTACACATTTGTCTTTTGCTAAGGTACAAGCTCGTGTTAAGGCAATCAATTCTGCTGCTTGTGCAGACAAGTTATGTGGTAAAGACTGGGCTTCTAAGGTTTCAGTGTCTGTAACTATTGCATACCCCACTAGATTTTTCCCTGTAGGGCCCCTTCTGCTTGAGCCGTCCACGTAATATGTCACCTCGTCCTTATCCAAGGGAATATCCGTGAGATCTTGTCTGGGTAAGGTTTTCTGCTCAATTTCCTGCAGGCAACTGTGTGGTGTGCCATCCACAGGAGTTGGGAGCAAAGTTGATGGATTTAATGTCGTGCATCGTTCAATTGTCATATGAGGTTGGCTCAACAGTATAGTCATACAGGAAAGGTGTCTAGAAGGAGAGAGATATGCTACTTTTTCTTGCAGTAAAATTATCGTGACTGCATGAGGCACTCTCAATGTGAGAGGGTGGAATAACACCACTGAGGCTGAAGCCTGTACTGCCATTGCAGCTGCGACTACTGCTTGTACACAGTGGGGCAAGGATCGCACCACTGGGTCTAACTGTGATGAATAGTAAGCTATGGGGCGTTGCTTATCCCCATGTTGTTGTGTCAACACTGATGTCATATATCCCTGCTTACAGTCTACCGTTTGAAAGAAACGTTTATGATAGTTTGGTAATCCTAGAACTAATGAAGAAGCTATTAATTGCTTCAACCTGCAGAAAGCCATTTCTGCTTCAGGTGTCCATTGTAATAAATCCTGTGCTGCCATCGGCTTTTTGTATATGAGGTCGGTCAGTGGAGCAGATTCCAAAGCATAGTTTGGTATCCAACTCCGGCAGAAGTTAGCTGTTCCCAGGAAGGACATCATTTCCTTGGTCGCTGGTTTGGGTGCTTGTAAAATCGCTGTTTTCCTATCCTCATCTAGTATTCTACTTTCTTTGGATATTACATATCCTAGGTATCTAACTTGTTTTCTCCAAAGCTGTAGTTTGCTTTTGTTTACTTTGTGTCTCTGTGTTGCTAAGAATTGTAACAGTGCTATGGTATCCTCCCTGCATTGCTGCTGGGTGGGGGCTGCTAGCAAGATGTCGTCTACATAAAGTAGAATTTGACTACCCCCCGGTGGGGTGAATCCTGCCAAATTACTATCCATTTCTTGTGCGAATATTGTTGGACTCTCACATTATCCCTGTGGTAGTCGAGTATAGGTATTGAAAAGAAGGCATTTGCTGATATCTACCACAGAGATTTTTGATGAGGTTTCAAATCATTTAACAAAGTGTGTGGATCTGGCACCGTAGGTGCTCTAGGTATTACTGCATTATTTACAGTTTGTAAGTCCTGAACCATACGCCATTCCCCATTTGCCTTTTTAACAGGAAATAGGGGTGTATTACATGGTGAATCAGGAGATTCTACCAGTACTCCTTCTCTAAGTAATGCTGCTATTATAGGTTTGATTCCTATCTTTGCATCCTTTCTCAAAGGATATTGTCTCTTCTGTGGTCTGAATGCTGACTTTGGTGTAATAGTAACTGGTCCTGCTGTTCGAATAAGTCCTACATCTGACTTGCCTGTTGACCAAAGAATCTTTGGTATGTTACATAAGGCTTTCTCCTCGTCTTCTAATAAGAATGCTAATCAGCTGTCCTCGCTAGTCTGCAAGTGTACAGCTGGGTGTGCCTGTGTTAGCCAATTCAGTTTTTGTTTCTGTATTCCCTGCTCTGATAATTCTAAATCAGTTTGTTTCTCCCATCTCGTTACCTTTTCTCCCAGGTCTGCCCATTTTACATTTTTGTTCTTAGTTAAACTGACATGTGGTAATCGATTAGATTTGTATAGTGCAAGGAATTCTTGAGGTAATGAACAGCTAACAACACTGTTTCCCTCAGTATCCCAGTACAGATTACGTAACACTAATCTGTTTGCACGATTTCTGAACAATTCTTGCTCATATTCCTTATCAGGTCCTGGTGTGCTACAGTAATACAGAGTGCAATGCAACAAATACTGTCTGTCAGTGTCAAGGAAGGGGGATTTACTGATGGCTACATTCATCAGTTCCTCGGTCACTGCCCCTGGACCAGTCGTAACCAAGTCCTGGCTGTACCAGTAAAAAGTTTCACCCTCCGGTCGCACCACAAAAGTATCCATTTGTAGCTGTGCCTCCATACCCTGCATAGTTGGAACTACTGCTATGCCAAATATCTGCATAAGGTCCCTACCTAATAGGTTCACTGGACATTTTGCAGAAACAACAATTTTACTTCTTTGAGTCATCCCTGAAACAGGGTCAGTTATTGCTATATCATGGGAAAGTGGTTCCCGGTATAGCTGTCCATTTGCAGCTTTCACTAATATATAATCAGGTGATTCTGAATGTTCTGGTAACTTGGAGGGGTGTATCAGAGTCTGTGACGCTCCTGAATCATACAGGAATTTAACTTCCTTCCCTTCCACCAGAAGTGTAACTTCCAGTTTTGTGTCTGCTAGGTAGAGCTCTAGGCTCAATAATGCTAAATCTAAAATCTCATTTTCTTCATCCTCCATGTCTACTTGCACTTCCTCTACTCCTTCTATCACATTTACATTTGTTCTTTCTTTATTGTCTTTTCCCGATGATTTCTGACTCTCGTATGGTGCATCTTCACCATCATATAGTCAGTCCTCATCTCCCTTATCCTTTGTGGTTACCTTCTTATTTTGTTTGCAATCCCTAGCTAGATGTCCTTTCTTCCCGCACTTAAAGCATTCACCTCTCTTTTTCCTTTCTTCAAAGTCCTCTGACTGTTTGTCAGACTGTTTATTTCCCTGTGCATTTTTCTTACCCTTTTTACCAGACTGTAATACATAAACTTCAGCTCTGTCTTCAGCAGTGAAGACTTGCGCTTTCTTTTTCTTTTTGCTATTAAAATGTCTTTCAGCATGTCTAGCATATTCAAGTAAGGCTTGTAATCTACTTGTTCGATGATCTATCATATGCTTCGTAATGAAGCTACTAATAGGTGCAATGCAACCTTTTAAAAATGCATTTTTCAATTGTTGTTCATACGGGGAATCATGTGTTTGATTTTCAGGAACTGTCATGCCACTATGATTGTTAAAGCACTCTAATAATCTGGCATAGTACCCATCTACTGTTTCATTTTCTTGCTGTATGCATTGATTAATACAAGTCCAGTCTGCTCTAGGTTTCCACTTCTCAGAGATTCGGTCTGTAAGGCCTTTTACTCTATTGTCTAGTTCTACGTCACTATGTGGGAGTGGCTTAAATTCTGCATTACGAGGATTCCAGGTGCCACTTATCATGTGCCAATCTGGACCTACAATTTGTCTAACTACTTTTTCTACTTCTTCCCCATTTAAGTGGTAACTTAACCTCATGCCTTGTAAATCTAGGAATTTTGTAAAATTAACTTTTGGATGGGGAATTCCCTCAGTAGCCTTCCGGATATCCTCCGGTGTCCACGGCCTATATACCAAGAGGGTTGGGTCCTGTCCAACCTGTCCTACCTGAGGATTTGGTAACTCTATAAGTGGACATATTTCTTCCTCACTCTCAGCTTGAAAATTTCTCTCCATTTGATACCATTCTATGTCCCCCTGTGTTTTACGTGTTCGGGACCTAGTTTCAATGGGATCTCTAACAAACGATTTCGGTTTCACTGAGACATCAGGATACCGCGGAGGTGGACCAGCTTGTCCACCCGCTTCATATCCTGAAAAAGGGAGTGGGGGTAGGAGGAGCCATTGCTACTACTATATTATTATCTTCTTTGTCTAAAAACAATGCCTTTGAATTATTACTCTTTTGTTCCCTACGGTTTGCTTCCTCAATCCACCTGTGTGCCTGAGGAATGCCTAATTGCCGTTGTTTCTTTGCCTGACCTTTTGTATCACTTTTAAGCTGTTTAAGAAGTTTAACAAGTGAAGATTTGTCTAATTTACCATCAAATTCATATTTGTTAACCCATTTTGCATAATATCTAACATTATCTGCACGTTGTAGTTGCATATATTTTGCGTCTTCGGTTAGGGGCGGGTCTCGCGATGTTTTAGTGCACTGATTTCCCATGTTAATAAATGTTATGTAACCCTTTTACCACATGGTACCACAACTTCAGTTCCTTTCACAGTTTATCTAGAATAACTGCCTACCTTATTCTGTTACCCTGATCTATGACCAAATAAACAGTAATTTTTCTTGTCCCTGATCTGTATGACAAATCTGACCAAAAAAACAATATTTACTGTAACCTAGTCCCTGATCTAAAACAGAAAAAAGGCAAAAAGTCTCCCTACCTGTGCCTCCGGTATTGAGCAGTCAAGTTTCGAAGTGGAGATCCGCTCTTCAGCCACAGATCAGAAAGTGGCCAGCCTCTTTAAATGACAATTCAGTCGCAGGTCTTTTCACTCAAGAAGAACCATTTCGGTATCTTCTCCTGCATGCAGACTTCGACCACCGCTACGCTCTGATCCGCAGCTTCTGAGGGATTCCGGTCCGAAGGACCAATCTGTTAAATGAAAAAATACTGTAATAAAAAGATCAATACACAGGAGGTTCAGGTTCTTTACTAGTGTACACCAGGAGGCAAAAAACGTACAAGTACAGAATTTTGTCTGAATGAAACAGGAAGAACACAACTTTTATAGTATTTCTTACTAGTATTAACCCACCAGGCTGACGTAGTCAGTCACAAGGGGTTTTACATCACTTTAGCTTACAATATTCTATTCATCTAAAATGCTGATACTACATTTTGCTTAAAAAGTTTTCTGGTAAACAACGTGGCCTTGCTAGCCACCTGGTTAGTTACAATATCCTTTTACAAAAGTTTCCACTCAAGGTTCTAAATTAATTCGAACATAATAGTAGATGCAGTCCTCAATACATTTTTCTTGTTACATGTTATCACTTCCTCCTTGCAGCCGGTGCGTTATCTAGTAACATATACAAGGTCGATTGCTCAGGCGGAAAAGAGCAGAAGATTCTCATTATTTCACACATTTAATTTCCTGACCCAGCAGATAATCACTTGTGAGAAGCAAAAACATTAATTCTTGCTGAGCTAGCAGCTGCTGGGGTCAGAGGCCAACTTGCAAAAGGCACACTGCAGTTTCCAAAAGATTCTTGCAGTTTCATATGAATTCATTTTTCTTGTCATAACATTAATAGAATAAAATGCATTATATCTTTCTTATTTCTTAATAAGCACTAAACATATATATTACAACAACATATATTTATATATATATATATATATATATATATATATATATATGTATATAAAATTTACTCCTGGACTGCCGTTGTAATACTTATGGACAGAGGCTGCTCCTAAATGCTTTATCCCATGCACAGGTCCCTCTGTAATTATCTATGGTATGATCCCAGTTACTCAGATTAGGCGTAATATATAATTATCAATGATGGCATGGGTAAGGCCAGTCTATAACCAAGTGGGATAGGTTAAGTCATTCACAAAAAGGAAGATTAGCTAAATTTAAAATGTCCCTCAAGGGCAGCTATCCTAGCACTTCGTATGAACCTATGAACCTATTTGTGTACTTCAAGGCATATTTGACAACATACACAAGGCATGCAATGCCTGGATTAAAGGGACATGTTTAGTCCGTTGGATGGCCACTTGGCAGCTATTAGAGCCTCCATGGCAATACCTGGCTCTAAGCACCAGTGCCAATGCACATATGTGGCTGCCATTCTTGTGTCTCCATTGTGGGTATGCCATGCAGGGTAAGTACATTGAAGTCATGCAGTGCCACATCCTTGATACCACCTACTTGTTGTGAGCTGAGAGTGACACTATTTACAGATGTAGCCTACATGTCATCACATTACATGGCCACAAAGTTGCAGTTATGCAGTTCCATTTGTCAGTGGATGTTGCTGGCAGTGCCATTCCACAAATGTGATGCCTCTGTGGATGAGGACAGTCACAGTCTGCATCATTCCTACCTGCGAACCCACAATCTCTGTTACATCCATGAATCACAGCACTCAGCCATTTGATGCAGCTGTGTCCCCTGGCTTCAGTACTGTGGAAGTGCCTACATCATCTGTTCACCTGCCTACTTAGTAGGCTCTACCTGTTTCTGCACAGTCTACCCATCTCCCTCAGTTATCCAGCTGTGAAATGTAATAACTCTTCCACATCCATAGTGCATCTCCTGTTCCATCTGTGTAGTATTTGCTAACCCATCTTTATGTGCACCACTCTACCTGTGCAAATGATGACAACCATGTCACATCCACATTGCTCTGTTACATGACATAGGTAAACTCTGATGCTCAACATGGCCAATCAGTGCGCTATATTGCATAGACTTAGAGTAGATTCATAAGCTTTAGTTTTAATCTTTGTTGTCTTTATTCTGGCCTATAGTTGTGGACGAGATTTCACCCCTTTGCAGTACCACACTATATTGCTCCGACCTCAGCCTTTTGAGGGGCTCCCCTTCAGCAAGATCCTCCAATGACTTCTTACCCATCAATATGTCCACTAATAGATATGGTTTGCTCATTCTCTGATGGAGATCCTCTGCTCTAGCTGTCTGCATATCACAATATTATGCAGCACTGCACAGGCAAAACAGAAAATAGAAAAAGTAAAGTTATTCCATGACCCTTGTCTCAAACTAGAACACAAGCAGCATTCAACAGCCACAGTAGAAAAATGTCAGGAAGATGCTAAATGCTTCATTTGTACTGTTAAATACTTTATTTGTACTGTTAAATACTTTATTTGTACTGTTAAATACTTCATCTGTACTGTTAAATATTTCATTTGTACTGTTAAATACTTCATTTTTACTGTTAAATACTTTATTTAGGCTTAAAAAAGGTTGAATGAAGTATTTAACAGTTTCCTGCCTCCCTTCTGTGGTGACTACTTTCTGTGCCAGTGGTAAGTATTTTGCAGCTTTCAAAGCAGTAAAATGCTTAGTACTACACTATCTTTTTCTGTAACCTTTGTAATACACAGGAGTAGATAAAGCTACATAAACTACAAAGAAATATAGTCTGGTCTGTGTAACCATAACCCAGGTTATGTTTTCTCAACCTGGGTGTCACTTCGTAAGCATCACTTTTGAATTGAATTTTAGAACATACACATCTCGAACACATAACGTCTTGGCTATCATTGCACACTCTTTCATAATCCTCTAAATAATACAAGTCACAATTAACCAAAATTTTTGCCAGTCCACAAAGTATGTTACTATAAAAATCAAAATCTTGTCTACTGGTTGTACTTGATATAACCGAAACTCTGCAGTTTATGATATTTGTCAATATGGCTAAGTTGGGAAGTACCATGTAAGGTAAACATTGTTTCACAGAAATAACTTTACCTTGTGCGCACGTTTATACAATATATGAAGTCTCAGATCAGTAATCACATGGTACAATATGCATAATTGTTGTGAAAGAAAACTAGCTATCATTTATCAACACAGGGAACTCAGGCATAGCTCAGTGTTACAGTACTCAATGATATTGTTGACTGAAGCAGATTATTAGAGAAAATCAGATATTTTAATCCAAATTAGTGTTTAGGTCGGCCAGTATTTCATACCAGAACTTGTACAGCTTATTTCACTGCAGTGAGTTCAACTCAACTTTATCTCCTGTGAGGGTACCACTGAAACATTATGACAAGAATGTCAAAATGAAGAAGAATGAACCTGAGCTCAGTTGTTCAACCTTTTCTACATTTTCCAAACATTGCACTGCCCTTGGATGTTTGGCTGAATATAGTGTGAAACCATTTGGGGCATGCTAAGATTACAATGGGAAAGAAACTGAATTATTTCTGCGCAATCTGTATTCATACATCATTAGTTATGCTGTGTAAATCACAGTAAAAAATACCAGCACAAACTGCCTGTTCTGAGATTGGCTTGGACAATAAATCATAATTTTGAACCAAGAAAATGCGCAGTTGCCCTCAGGGATCTGAGCTACTTCTGAGCTGCACAGTTCACTTCCTCACTTTGAACAAATAAATCAGTGGTGTCTTTGTTCAATCAAGCATTATACAGAGTACTAAAGAAGCCATATTTAGGCCTCACTGTCAGCAGAATGCCTGCTGCCCTGGCCGGCACTTTAGAAAATGTTAAGATGGGCCATTAGCTACTTCTTAATGCAGTGTATATTTTCAAGTGTAGAGATTTCTAAAAAGCCACACAATAAAATACCTAAACAGTATAAATGGTCGATCATATACAGATTCAAATGCAAAATGCAGAACATAACACACATACTTTTTTTAGACAGCTTTATTAAATCCCATTTTAGACAATGACATAAGTAACATAAGTATTGTGTAGTCACTCACATAATATTTACAGCATAACTTCAAAAGTGAGAAACATGGTATGTCTTAAAACTGTGTAAACATCTGAGAAGCAGTCCATCACAGAGTTTGACTTCTTACCATTGAAGTCCAATATCAAATAAAATAAAGCAGTTCAGTTTACTTAAAATATGTTCCCATAGCTGTTTAGTTAGACACTTTATGAATTACAAAAAGGGTAAGGTTTTAATGCCATCTCCACACAAGAAAAAAAGAAAGTATGCAGCAGAATGCTAACCTTGTCAAAAGCATTAAATCACTCATGCATATCTACATTGACAGTTTGGACTTAAGAATATGCCTAAACGTTGTTACTCCCAGCTTTGTAATCTCCAATGTATGTAGAATTGGAGTATAATTCACTTAGAGCTGTATATGTTTCTGCTGCAGACTCAAATTATGTAAAATAGAATAGAAGCATTAACAGTTTATCAGCTTGCTGAGACAAAAGGCCTAAAGAGGCATGAATGATAAAATGCATTACCGCATTGAAGCTTTACTGACAAGTGCTGAATCCACCCTGTCATAATTTGCATCCCCTATTATGTCCAGCTGTTGGAGTTATACTTTGTCCCACTTTCACTAAACACGAAAAGATAACCCTCTGTAGATTATACACTGTTGCACACAGTCTAAAAATTGCAATTGATGTATTATCTAGTGAGTTCTTCAACTAATGTATATCAAAAAGATGTTACTTTACTTATCAACACTTTATACAATCTCTATAGGAGTGGCTTTCTGATGAGTCTGCCATAGCACATAGCGGTTACTGTCCTCTGTCAGATTCAAGACATGCTCAGTAACAGTATTATTAGAAGTACAAGGTTAGAATTCAGTTAATGACTTATTGACATTATTCCTATCTCTGTCCTAAAACTGTTTTTTTGAACTCTATTTTGCTTAGAAGTTCTAATGCTCACATTCTGCTTTTGGAAAATAGCGAGAAGTTTTAGGGTGGTATTCATAGTGCCAAGGTTCACATATTTGTAGTGGTTATTCACAAAGAGCACCACTAAGCCATTATTCAACTGCATTAATACAGATTATTCACACTGAATATGTAAAAGTGAAAGTTGTTTTGAAGAAATGCCCACTTTTGTCAAATGAGTAAAATTGCTAAGGTCAGTCATAAGTATGTTCAAAGTGCTATGTGAAAATGCAAATTTTCATATAATTTTGGACTTTTTTGAGTATTATAAAAAATGCAGCTATATTTAAGGTAAGCAGCACAGCTCTTTTTATTAACATTTAAAAAATATAAAGGGGGGTTTGTATGTTTTATATCAAGGTATCCCTATGTGGACACCATATTGGTTTCATTAAAAGAGTGACCAGGGAAATATAGGATAGATTGAAAAAGGGGAAACATAACAAAGAGGGAACAAACATATCAAGAGGGTTGTGCGAGAGGAAGGGTACTATATTTTTGATGAGGGACAGACTCCCCTATTTTTCAAATTGTTTTGTGTAAGAGGGTAGTTTTAGTAGTGCATATGCTAGAGGGTGTAGGAGATGAGATTAGGAAAGGATAGAGGTGAAGAAGAGTTATGTTCAGGTGAACACCTGGTCCACAGGACCTCAGATGTTTCCACTGCCTGATGGCGTTGCAGTGAAAGATCTAAATTATGATGGCATAGAGGCCTGTGGTGTTGAGGTGGTCAAAACTGATCGGGGAAGCAAGTCTTGAACCCAATGAAGAACATGCTAGACAGACTGAAGATGTCTCTCTACTACCTGCTCCACCATGTCTACAATAAGTCACTAAAGCCCACAGTCTGTGAAGCTTGCCAGGCTGCCAAATACAAAGATGCACTACCCTGACCCTGTGATGACATCCGTGGATGGGCAGAAAGTGAACTTTCCCTGGCCTAGGAGGAACATGTTTGGACTGCTCCTAGAGATTCTCTGCCAGTAAAAAACATGGACAGTAATGAGAAAGAAATAAAAGAAAAAGAAAGATGAACTAAAGCATAGCTAAAATAAGGAAAAGGTGGGTGGGGGGACAAACAAGAAACTGAGACAATGCATGGGCTCATACTGTAATCCAACAGTGCAGTCTATATTAACAGTGATCTCTTGTTCTTATTAAATCCTTATTAAAAAAAATCTGGAAATGGCACTGTAAACTTAAGAATAGTCAGTATACTGCTATCAAGTGGTAGTGATTTTACATTTGCAGTCTGCTGATACAAAAGAGACAAGCTGATGTGACATAAGAAATGATATATTTCCTCGTGAGTTTTATTGTATACAATTTCCTCTTCAGCTGCATAGAGAAAACATGCAGGATAGTGATATAACTATCATGGATGTGTGTTTAAATCATTCTTACATGATTATGTTTACCTATCACCAGGACACTGAAGATGTCCTTCTATTCTCATGTTGTAGTATACATAAAATGAGAGATTTCCCGCCTATGTGACCCGAATGGTTAGCCAGTATACCAAAGACTTTAACTACTGCAAAATATATGCAATGTTGCACATAGGATAATAGCCAATGTAGTCCATAAAAGCGATGTCTGCACGTACCATCCTCAGAACGTCTCTGCCGTCAGTCTGAACGTCATCTTCTACTGTTCATCTGATTTGCAGAGTGGTTGCTATTTCAGATAAGTCTCCCATTGGGAAATTTATTTGTGTTTTCCTTGCTACTGCATGTTTTCCAAGGTTAATGTCATCCAAGATAGGCAAGTGCCATTGTGGAAGACAAATTCCACACAAAGATAACCACAATCTATTTTCTGTCTGGAGTACGCTATAAGGCTTGCATAATTTGTCATAGGTTTGTCCTTAAGATGCTCCACAATCA
The DNA here is from genome assembly GCF_019279795.1 of Protopterus annectens. NCBI lineage: Eukaryota > Metazoa > Chordata > Ceratodontiformes > Protopteridae > Protopterus > Protopterus annectens. The sequence goes on along the minus strand of NC_056731.1, from coordinate 1,458,051,157 downwards.
TCTTTCTGCCTTTAACATCTACTTCAAGAATCTGAGACTTAAGTGACTAGCACTTGCAATGGAGGGTGCATCGGGTCCGTCCAGTGAGCCTCCAAAGAAAAAGGAAAAAAAGGTTAAGCCTGAATCTTCAGCTGCACCTCTGAACGTGGATATCCCTCTTGAGGCCATTGAAGGCCCAAAGGTCCATTTGTAGCTTGGTTACCTTCCTGCAGCAGGTACTGTTTTGGAAGCCATTATGGAGGTTTCCATTAGCACATCCACAGAGACCTTGCAGACATCCATTCTGGATGGTAAGGGGGAAACATGGCTAACTTCCTTGGATGTTCCTCGAAGTACTTCTCCTGGCTTAGTTTTTGAAGACAGTCCAACATCTTTGCTGGAACCTAGGCCTATGTCGGCCTATCCATCCCAGCCTAAGATAGATCCTCCCCTAAAAAAAAAAAAAACTTTTTTCCACCCTCAGGATTCTTCCCCAGACCGGCAAACTTTTTCCCAGGGACATCTAAATGTTTTTCTAGCACTGTTCAAACTGCTACTCTGCTTAGAGATTCTGCTGTGGAACAGAAGGCCTCTGAGGAAGAAGAAGTTTCATCTTCAGATGATTCTCTGATTTACTCCACACAAACTGACTCCGCCCTGGGTTATGCTTCACTTGAAGTTGATTCCAATGGTGGGGGACTACCCTGAGGAAGAAATATTATTTGGAGAAACAATTACAAGGATGAGAGACTTTTTCAAGTGGGAATGCACACAAGACTCAAAAGTGCAGAAGAGGTACTATGACCTCTACAGATGGACACCCCTTATCCTTCAGCTATTCCACCTGTGCTAACTGCCTTTCAGGATGCCATTTTACCTCCATCCAAAAACCCATATTCTTAACCTCCAACCCCAAAAAGGCCGGATAGATTTTACATAGTCCCTGAGGACAGCAAATTTCTTTTCAAATGTCCTCCTGCAGATCCTGCTGTGATTTTAGTGTCTGCAGATAGACCATCCAGATTTTTGCCCTCCACTGCCCTTCTTCCCTCAAATAAAAGACAGCAAGATGATAGCAATGATGGGTAAAAAAGTATACACATCCTCTTCTTTGGCCCTCAGGGCCATTAACTATTAGACTCATATGTCTAAGTATGTTCTAGTCCTATTTTCTCATTTTTCACAGCTGTTGACAGATCTTCCTGATTCTGCATCCAAAGCACAGCTTTCTTCTATCTTGCCGGTCTCTTCCCAAGTGACTAGACACTCCATAAAGGGTAGTTATGATGCAGCTGAGGTATCTGCTAGATCAGTTGCATCTGGGTCTGTCCTTTGGAGATATTCCTGGCTAAGACTGTAGCCTTTGTTTGATGACATCAAGGCAAAACTTATGGATGCACTTCTTGACAATTCTGCTCTTTTGGGCCTAATGCTACTGCCCTTTTCAAATCCCTTCAAGAAATTGGGAAAGAGTTACGGGAACTGAAGCACATATTTATGTCTCCACTTCCAAACTATCATAGGGATTATTCTCCCAACATTATTTTGTGAGAAAGAAAACCTGCACCCCTCCTCTTCCTCACAAGAAAGGAGCATGCAGGCAGAGCTCCTCCAGATCTCAACTAGCCTTGGGTCAAAAGCCCCCCCACTCCTGATAAGCCTGTGACTACCTGTCCAGTCTCTCCAATGTTCCAGTCTCCCAGTGCCTCTCTCACTTTCTGTCATGGACAAGCATTACCACAAAAAAGTGGGTCTTTTCCATTGTCCAAAATGGCTATTACATGGTTTGGAAATCCATCCTTCCTTTCACGGGCATCTCTCAACCCCTTTGAGATCAACTCCCTCTTTTCCCTCAGGTGCTTCCAGATATCCTGTTGCAGGGCACCATTTAGGAAGTTCGCCCTCTGCAAAAAAGGAAAAGGGTTGTATTCCAGCATGTTTCTAGTTCTCAGAAAAGGTGGTCCATGGAGACCAGTTCTAGATCTGTCCCAACTAAATCATTTCTATATGTTCCCACCTTCCATATGCTCAGTCTCTAGAGTCTGTTCCCTCTCTTGCTTCCTCAGGCCTTTATGGTTTCTTTAGACATCAAGGATGCATATCTTCACATCCCCATTCACCCACTGTTTAGGAAGTTATTACATTTTTTTGTTGCTTCCTCTCATTTTCAGTTTTGTGCTTTGCACTTTGGACTCTCCACAGCTCCAAGGTTCTTCACAAAATGCTTGGCTCCTGTCATTGCCTTTTGCAGGCTGGCTTCATGGTATTCTTATTTACCCTTACCTGGATGACCTTGCTTATTCAAGCAAACCATCCAGACATTCTGCAACAAAATCTTCAAATCACCATATCCTCTGCTTCAAAGCCTGGGGTTCACTGTTAACTACAACAAGTCCTCCCTCAGTATTTCTCAGGATCAGGTTTTTCTGGGCTACAGGATAAGGACAGACCTTATGATGGCTTTTCCCCCTCTGCAAAAATGCTATCTTTGCTGACCTACTTCCAACAGTTGCTTCCTCTAACCTCTTCAGCCAGATAGGTTTTCTGAATACTAGGGTTCATGGCATCTGTTATCCCTATGTTACCCTTAGCCAGACTTCATATGCAAAAATTCCAGTGGTATCTGAAAACTCCCTGGTGCCAGCATGCTCGTCCTGTGGAGTTTGTTCTTCCTATTCTTCCTTGTCTGAAGAAAGTGTTGTACTGCTGGAGTCAACAAATATGTCTGAACCTAGGTCTTCCTCTACAGGCCCCACATCCTGTGCAGAAATTATTTACAGATGCATCAAACATAGGGTGGGGAGCAACACTGAGAAACTTAAAAGTTCAAGGCCTCAACATCAAAGAGATGAGGGCTTTGATTCTTACTCTCCAAGCTTTCCAGTCCCCTCTCTGCCCAGGTACACTGAAACTGTTCACAGACAACACAACAGTTCTTTGTTATGTGAACAAGCAGGGGGTTCACAAAGTCATACCTGCTCTGCAGGCTGACCCTTCAGGAATGGGAGATTGCTTCTCCAGCAAAGGTCACATTACTAGGTTTTTACATTCCCTCCACTCAGAATATTTCGGCAGACACTGTCAGCAGGTCCATGACACAAGCCCATGAATGGATGCTTCACAGGGATGTGTTTCTGGACATTCTCCACTGGTGCGGTACTCCTCAAGCAGATCTCTTTGTCTTCCCCTTGAAAAGACAACTTCCAAAAATTTGTGCCAGAGTCACAGACCCTCTGGTATAGAAAGTGGATGCCCTATCATTTTCATGGAAGGGAATCATTCTTTTTGCATTCCCTCCTTCCCATATATTCAGAAAGTTCTGTTGAAAATACAGCAGAACAAACCAAAAATATTGTTGGTGACCCCCTTTTGGCCAAGACAGAACTGGTTCCCTCTTCTGCAATTAGCCAGTGGCAATCATCACAAGTTACCTCACAGGGTGGATCTTTTCACATAAGACAAAGGATCTCCTATCCATCCACACTTAGCAACTTTGAGCCTGACTCTGTGGATGATAGGCTTCTGATCCCTTTCTGCCACCTTTTCTCTGAAGATGTGCTTCTAGTCCTGCAGGAGGCCAGGAAACCTAATACTAGGAGATCCTACTTATCCAAATGGAAGAGGTTCTCCATCTGGTATCTAAAGAAATGGTTAGATCCATTTTCAGTGGACGTTCCCCTAGTTCGTTCTTATTTGTGTGAGCTGCTTAAGGCCTGATTAGCTTACTCTTCTGTTAAAGCCTACCTATCCACCATCTGTGCATGACTGCCTCTATCTCCTCCTTTAACTTCTAGGCTAGAGGATGCTCTTTCTTAAAGGTGTCCTTGACAGCAGACCACCCAGGAAACCTGTTCCTCCTCCCTGGGATTTGAACTTTGTACTGGAAAAGCTTACTCAGGCTCCTTTTGAGCCTGAAGTCTTAGCTCCCTTGAAGATTTGCACATGGGAGACTATTTTACTGATAGCCATCACCTCTGCTAGAAGAGGTGCGGAACTCCAAGTCTTAATGGCTTCCCAACCTTTTCTTATCTTTCTCAAGGCTAGGGTTTCACTCCATATTAACCCCTCCTTTATGCTTAAGGTGGTTAATGATTTGTCCGTTAACTAGTCTATTCATGTACCTATTTTCTTTCCTTCCTCTCAGATATCTACTGAAGGGTGCTACATACCTTGGATATGCATAGACAACTCAGATTTTACCTTGACAAGACCAAGTCTATTAGGAAATCAGAGCAACTGTTTCTTTCCTTTCATCCCAGGGCACTGGGAAAACCTGTTTCTAAACAAGCTATTTCTACTTGGATCTCTAAGGCCATTTCCTTCTGCTATGTTTTCCATGGATACTATCTTCCTCGGTAAAAGCACATTCCACTAGGGCTGTAGCTTCCTCTAGGGCCTTCTTCAAAGGTTTAGACACTGCCTCTATTTTGGAAGCAGCTACATGGTCCTCTGTCCACACTTTTGCTAAACATTACAAGCTGGATATTATCTCCAGATTCAGAGTAGGCTTTGCTAGGGCAATCCTGCATGGTTTCATAGAGACAACTTCTGATCCAACCTCCCTTTCCTTTTCATGAGCATTGGTACTCTCCCCCATGTTATAAATACTGCAACATAAGGACATAGAATCTTCTTCTTCTTTCGGCTTTTTCCCAGTTAGGGGTTGCCACAGCGGATCACCTGTCTGCTCATGATTGGCAGTGGAGTTTTATGGTTTCGAGTTGCCAGCCTGGCGCCCAACCTTCCACAGAAGGCACACACATGCACGCACTTAGGCCTAGTGCCAATTTGTAGTGTCCAATCCACCTACAGCATGTCATTGGGATGTGGGAGGAAACCTGAGCACCCGGAGGAAACCCACACGACCACAGGGAGGATATGCAGACTCCGCCCAGAAGGCAACCCAGCCAAGAAACAAACTGACGAACCTCTTGCTGTGAGGCGGCAATGCTAACCGCTGCACCACCGTGGCCGCCCAACATAAGGACATAGAATAGTTGTGTAAAATCTTACCATAACCGTAGATGTCCTTCTCTTCCATGTTGCAGTATTCTATCACACCCTCCTTCCCCCTTGGTTCATGCTATTCTTAGGATATTTTCCTTTTACCTCTTATTCTTGGACTGGTGTTCTGACTGGGATATTCACTTCTGAGGATGGTATGTGCAGATGTCACTTTTATGGCTGATGTTGGCTGTTTTATGTGCAATGTTGCACGTACCTTGCAGTTGTTTAAGTCTTTGCTATACTGACCGGATGTTCAGGTCGTCTAGGCAGGAAATCCCTCATGTTATGAATACTGCAGCATGGAAGAGAACATCATCCGTGGTTATGGGAAGATTTTACATAACTATTCTTTATTCTTGCACTTGCGTAATATGTTTGCTTATTTCTGTATATATCGCCATTGGGTCTTGCTATATGTTTTTATATATTACAGCAAAACACAGATTTTCATAAATTCATTGTACCTGATCCAGCTGTGCTAATATGTATTGCCTCTTTGCTGTAAGTTAAACTAAAGGGACAGTATGATTTCCTTCAAATTGTTACATTTTTATGCCTGTGTGCAGCTTGTGTTTTTTTTTTTTTTGGGGGGGGGGGTGAATACTTTCTGAAACCCTTGCATGCATTTTCTTTAAAGTTTCTGCTTTCCCCTATGGCTTGCATATTTTACTTGCAGTTTTAACTAATATCATGTCCATCTATCCTCAACCCCTTTTTCCCATTTTGCACATGGGGTCGGGGTGTTACTTCAACAGTGACAATCATCTCGAGCCAAGGTTTACACTGCCAGGTGGCTAGCCCTGCCATAGTGGTTCATCCTTACTTCTCAGTAGCGCACACACTCGCATCTATGGCCAATTTAGACTGTCTACTGCATGCCTTTTACAATAAAGAAACATTTTTTACCATTTCCTTAAAGGGACAAGATCTATGCATGCATGAAAATGTAACAGCTGAAAGGAAGTTGTGATATCCTTTCAGTTCAATTTGCAAAAAATATAACATAGTTTCAGTTACAGATGGATGCACTACAAATATTTTTTGAGAATGTATGCCTTGTTAATTTGCTGCTTAATAAAAATAAGCCTATAAGGGGAATAAGCAGACATGTATACATCTGTTTATGTATTAATATATATATATATATATATATATATATATATATATATATATATATATATATATATATATATATACATACATACACACACACACACACACACAAAAATAAGTTCCTACCTTAAATATCGACTAAGAAGTTCGACTCGGAATGTTGAGAACATCAGAATGTCGCAAACACACTTCCTGTTGGGAATTCAACCTTTCTCAATATCTGAAGACTGCAGTCTGACACTGCATTTCACCTGTCACAATTTTTGCAGGGGGGCAACCCCCCGCCCCCTTATATATTCCAACTCCAAGATTGCAGTACCATGGGGGAAAGGGTAAATTTCCTGATCCCCACTGTACCATGTTCTCTAGTTACAAGATCAAACTTATATGTGCGAATGCACTGTGCATTTACTTGAACCAGGACTCGCACATATGAAGGTTCATCAACACAGGATTCTGCCAACCATGCATCAACATGCCATGGATGCTGAACCTTCACTCGAAATTGTGATTGTATACCTATATACATATATCTATATATACATATCTATAGCTATATATATATATATATATATATATATATATATATATATATGTGTGTGTGTGTGTGTGTGTGTGTGCATGTATGCATGTACCACTTCAATAAATGGAGAGTTACATATGTAGCATTGCTTAAGCATACAGCTTGGTATTTATACACAAAAGCATGTGTACACATAAAAATGTCATATTTGTATCCAGAATCATTTCTGTTTACGATATATTTATTGCAAGTCATTCCTTTGCCTGAAATACAGATCCATATTTGCATGTACAAATATTTATTCTTGCATATATCTGTATGCATGCAGTATTTATCTAGTGTGTTTTTTAAAAGCTATGAAAAGATTTAAAAAAAAAATGTAAAACTACTTTCTATAGAAATCTGATCTTCTCACCATTATCTGGTCTACCGTTTCAGCCATGTTTTCAGGCCTATTGCACTGTAGGTCATAGTATCTGTGGTGACACTGGGTCCCAGACCATGTGATCTCTGCAGTGGTTGAGATGTGCTCCCCAACTCTTGTTGAGTGCCAATTTTTTTCCATTCTCTGTCATGTGCTGATGTTTCAGTTTTCTCCAGGTATGCATTTTCTTTGAAGTTTCTGCTTTCCACTATGCCTTGCATACCTGTAGTTTTATGCAGTATCATTTTAATTTGCGTGACGTTTTACTAGAACGTAAGGTGATAGCATGTGTGTTCATTAAAGTTTTGATTTCTTAGTGGAGTAACACCAGAGTTTTTTGCATTTTTTTCTAGGTAGATAAAGTAGGGTCTATATTAGAATGACAAAACCTCACGGGAATCCCAAAATGCCAACACATAAACAGCGAACCACATGAACACCGAAATCCCTTAAGCGCAAAATTCAAATACCAAATTGCCATAGTTGTCCACACCATGTTTAGTGAAGTAAAACATCAGTAGGAGATTCCCTTATCCGGTATAGCTCCCTAACGTAAATGTGCAATAGTTACTGACCTTAGGGTTAGAGTGCGGGTTAAAGTAAGTGCATATATAGTAATACATTCATATTTATTTTGTTTGGGTAGGCAGTACGTACCGGGCGGTGGAGTTGGCCAACTATGGCAATTCGATATTTTGAATTTCGCACTTAAGGACGTTCGGTGTTCTTACGGTTCGCTGTGTATGTGTCGGCCTTTCAGGATTCACGTAAGTGAGGTTTTGGCATTCTAATATAGACCTGATAAAGTATGATTTGTTTATTAGTAACATGTATTAGTTATGTATTAAATATTCACTTTTCAATTTGTTTCTCAAATCTCATAAGCCTAGTTTTTAATGCATTTATCAGCATATTATTCGCCTGTGGTCAATTTACTCAAGATCTTTTGCAGACATTCCCTATCCCTAACACATCTAATCAGTTTACCCAATTTCCGGTCATCTTTAGACAGGCTGTAAAGCACCTCAGATGAAAAAGATAGATCTGAAACATACAACCTAAACAAGTATGGGCAGAGGACACAGCCCTGTGGTACACCCTGACTGTAACCTAGAACATCACATGTCCAATTGTTGTATGATGCTTATTATGTCTGGCAGTTGGTACAAAAATTAAGGCTGAAAGCTTTAGCTGTATTAGTAGAGTGTTTTATTCCCTCACTCCTTGTTTGCCTACTGTGTGACCTTGACCAAGAGACTTAAAAAGACATTGCTCCTAGGTTGCCCCTGAAAAGTAACTGAGTCCAGTGGGCCTACCATATTAACAAATAGGAGTATCATTATGTCCTATTTGGAAGGAAACATTGCATAAAAATAGTATGTGATACATTTTCCATTCAAGTACAAGGTATGAAATCATGTTAAATGCAGTTTAAGAGATCTAAATGTAAGATTTTGGAAATTCAAAACAGTCAAATAGTTAAATGACACTTTTCATTAACTGTACAATTTCAGGAGATTCAGTACATGCATACTTACATGCACTCCCTAAGCAAACATTTGTATGCAAAATAGTTAAACATTTAATTATTACTTATTTGATGCCTTATGACATCACTGAACTGGTTCCAGTGAGCACTTAGACATGACTTTTATAACGAATAACATGAATATCTTTTTTGATATAAAGAAATTATTTAAAGATAAGATGGAATGCCTTATGGGCAGTGACAGTAGACTAATCACCCTACAGCATAAACCACACGCATATCACTGCAGACATCAAATATACTCTATGCCTTTTTACAATAAAGAAAATACTAACCTAAATGCTGTAGTCCATAGTTCTGGACTAGATGCAGCCTCCTTACTTGTGCAGTCATATGCCATGGTCAAGTGTGCATACTAATGGGCACTCCTAGCCTAATCAAGGCATCTGAATCAGCTTTTCAACATGCCAAAGACTCATAGCTTGCCATAGGCATAGGCCAACTAGGTGGCCACCTAGGGCACCACTCTAGCAAGGGCACTTTTCCAGTAATCTGGATGGTGTAAGTAGACCAGAATGGGGGCACAGGGTGATGTTGGGCGGGGGGTGCTGTGGAGACCTTTTGCCTATGGCACTAGTTGATCAAAGGCCGGTGATGCAAAGACTCTCTCTATCATAATATGAGTCTGGGACAGGGCTGTATTAAAATTACCTTCCATAAGCTCTAGTTGTATTTCTCACTGGTATCATGTACCATGGCTACAGTGGATATCTTATATGAACTGAAAAAAGTTAAAAACAAAACAAAGAGAGAAGGGGGGGGGGGGGCAGACAAAACAAAGGAAACTTGATTTCGTTTTAAATAATACATTTTACTATCAATAACTACTTAACTGATAAAAAAATACACACACACACACACACACACACACACACACAAGTTTAGTTTACTATCAAAATTTCAGCAAAGTTTTTGCGAGTAATTACTTACTCGAAAAACATTGTCAAAATAAACAATGACTAATCAAAATAATGAAACAGAAAAATGTCAACAATTTGAATTTGAATTGTTGATATTTTTTGAACTTACCTGAACATCCCATCATGTTCACCACACGTTTTGCAGGGGGGCAAGCCCCCCAGCACTACCCCACACACACACACATATAGACACACACACACACACACACACACACACACACACACACACACACACACACACACACACACACACACCCTGCTACTTATATATTGCAACTACAGTGAGGAAAAGGGCAAAGTCCTTGATCCCCACCGTAGTGCGATCTCCAATCAATTCAATATGCTGCATTCACTGTTGTGGATTCGACATATTTCAAATTGCCATTATGAGACTTTGGCAAACTGCCTTTCGACAATCAAAGTTGACATAATTGCATTCAGAGTTTTGATTGTAAACCATATATACAGATATATATGGACCCATCAGTTGATCAGGTTTTCAGAAACTTGAAATTTCTATCGACGAGGCGATATGATAGAATTTCTGAAAACTCAAAGCTTTTGCGTGAAGATTGCGGCACAGTGAGGATTGGGAAATTTACCATTTTCCTCAATGTAGTGTGATCTTGGAGTTGGTATGTATAATTTGCAGTGGGTGTGGGGATGTAAAAAAAGACAGATTTTTGTGGAGTTTATTTTAATGTTTGAGTTTTCAGAAATTTGATCATACTGTCTCACCTATATGAATTTCAAATTTCTGAAAACTGACATATATATATATATATATATATATAAAATGTGTATATATATATATATATATATATATATAAATATATATATATATAAAATGTGTATATATATATAAAATGTGTATATATATATATATATATATATATATATATATATATATATATATAAAATGTGTATATATATATATATATATATATATATATATATATGTGTATATGTGTGTGTGTATATTCCCCTCAAAAGGAGAAATAACTATCCCAGCAGAGTGTAGCCTCCCTAACATCTCAGATGCCCAGGTGAGAGCCGCCCTCTCTAAAGCTAAAAACACAGCATCAATGGGACTGGACAGTGTCCCGGGCTGTGTGCTACATGAACTCCAAGAGGAACTAAACCCACACATAAGGCTGCTGTTTAATCTTAGCCTTATTACAGGATACGTACCCAAAGAGTGGCGTACGGCAACAGTGGTCCTACTTCACAAAGGCGGTGCTTCTATGGACCCTGGAAATTACCGCCCCATAAGCTTAACGAGCCTGGTCTGCAAAGCTATGGAGAGGATCATTATGGAACTCATAAACAAAGACATTGGGGACCTACAGACATTGGATCCTACCCAATTTGGCTTTGTCAAGGGCAGATCCTGCCTTTTGAACTTGGTCGACTTTTTTGAAACAGTCACTAAGGCCATTGATGAGGGTAAGGCAGTTCACACAGCCTACCTTGACCTTGCAAAAGCCTTTGACACAATACCCCACTCGGGCATCATAGACAAACTCTCCAGCTTAAATGTAAACCCATATGTCACGAGATGGGTTGCAAAATGGCTCAAGGATAGAACCCACAGGGTCAGAGTTGCTGGAGCTATGTCAGACTCCAAGCCAGTCACAAGCGGTGTCTCACAGGGTTCAGTCCTGGGACCCCTCTTGTTTGGCATTTATTTTTCCGAGATACAGGCAAACATAGGAGGATTGTGGCTGATAAAGTTCGCAGATGACTGCAAACTGGGCGCCATAATTGATACTCCAGCGGACACAATCATCCTTCAGAGAGGCCTCATAGAAATGGATAATTGGTGCCAGAGCCATGGCCTTAAGCTGAACGCCAAAAAATGTATAGTCATACGCTTTGGGAAAAACAAGGTACCCACAAATTACCACATAGGTGGTAATCCATTAAGTACGGAAGAGGTAATCAGGGACCTAGGGACCCAGGTTGACAGTAACCTCTCATTTGACACTCACATTGCCAAAGTGGTTAGGAAGACCTTCTATACTGCCCACCTTATCATGAAGGGTTTCACATCTAGATCAAGAGAGATCATTGTGCCCTTGTACTCTTCTCTTATCAGGCCAATGATTGAGTACAATGCCCCATTTGGGATGTATCTTACCCGACACCTGCAGCAGTTGGAAAGACCCCAAAAGTTCCTCACCAAGAGGATAAAGGGTCTTAAACATATGTTATATGCTGCCCGACTGAAAAAACTCCAGCTCTATTCAGTCGCATACTGCCTACTCAGAGGTGACCTGTGCCTGACGTACAAGGCCATGTCCAATCCGGAATTAATGGACATGCTCCATCTCAGAAAATCCAGATCCATCAGAGCCACGAGAGCAAGAGACTTAAACCTCAACACAGAAATAAATAGGACATGCTGGAGGGACAGATTTATAACCCAGAGGCTCCCTACACTCTGGAACAGAATCCCAATCCATGTTAGGCAGAGCCCCTCACTAACTCTATTCAAGAGAAATCTTGACGAGTGGATGGGAGATTGTAGGTTTACCGTGGGGTTCATCTCTGTGTCACTACTAGACAGAGGCACAGCAAACTAAACCCTAAATGGGAGTAGTATTCTCATCCTAAGGGGTGGTGAAAGCCACACACACTCTGGCTAGGCTTATAAATGCCCTAGGGCAGATAGCCTAGTACGAACCTATGAACCTATATATATATATATATATATATATATATATATATATATGTGTGTGTGTGTGTGTGTGTGTGTCTGTGTGTGTGTGTGGATTTATGCATATATACATATCCACTAACCAACAGAATAACCACCAGGAATCCTACCATGTAGGAAGAAATGAGAGAGTGAACTAATGTGTCAGGTAAAAGAATCATGGGCACTGCCAGGATGCTGGGCAGACAGGGTGCTGGTTCTCCCAAGTGCATGCACTACTTGGCAGTTGATAGAATGGTAGCCCTTCCTGTTGTGGTACCGTCGTCCTTATAGACCAGATGGGGAAAAAATTGCAGCATAGGTTCAAATGAAAACACCAAGCACCTCATGGAAACATGCCATTTCACAGAAGGCATGCATAGTCCAGGCTCAGTCCTGAGTTGACACTGGGAAATAGAATAGATGTACTGATATATAAATGCCAACGCTACATCTAGGAATTGCTGAAGTATCCTCGAGGCAGAAGCCTACAAAATACCCAATGTTTCTCCAGTCTGTCTCTGGTAGGTTGTAGGTCCACATGGCATGTGTAGTGATGTCTACACATGCTTTGTATCCACACTAACATGAAGGCCACGTATCTTCTCAATAGCACCCATGTAGGGTCTATATAGGGATCATCATGCTCACTAAAATTCTTATAATATTCCTGTCTACTTGAAATTTATCAAAAATTTCCTGATTGTAAAAATTATGATGAGCTATTCTCTCTCTATATATGTCTATATGTCTGCCTTCTTAGCCTGCACGTTCCTCTGGGTGCGAACGGTTTTGGCTCAGCCAAGGCAAGCAGCTCACACTAGGAAATAGCAAAGCTAGCAGCAAGAAAAATCATGTTTGCTGATTGCAAAGCAGGTGGAAAAGGTACAATTCTGCCATTTATAACCAATCCATGTATGGTGCAGAAACAAGTTAAAATATTACTATGCATCACAAAAATGTATTTTAACATACAAGATCTTACATCATTTGTCATTATCATATCACTGAAATGAACTGCACACAATGGAGGTCAAATAGGTTTCCACACCACACCTTTAATAAACAATCAGATTAAGCTCTTTCTTCCATCCCAACCGGGGACTTCATCAGAATCATTAAAAACAATGCTAAAAGTTACTTAAATAAATACAAAGCTTTTCCAATTGGATATGTAACCTCCAATTGATGCAATGTCCACAGATCACATGATCTACTAATCATAGTTTTCTCATATTTTTACAATAAACCAACACACAATAAAATATAGTACAACAATAAAGTAAGATATGTAAATGTAAAAATATGAAACTGTGAAAATTTAAAATAAAAACAGTTACATTGTTAATTGAAAACCATTATAAAAAGCATTAGTTTAACACATTCATTTACAAATCTTTTCCCCATAGACCCTCTACTGTAGCCTCTCTGCTTTTTCTTTAAAATAGGGGCAATTGAAACAAATTAATTTAAACTCGGTGGAAAATGTGCTGCCAACTTTAATTGCCATTGTGTTTCCTTTTTATTTTGCAAACAAGGTTTGCGTGTTTAGAAACTCCCCTTAGGTTTGATTTACAATGAGGACATGGTAAAAGACTTTGTGGGCATGTTTGACTGGTGAGGTTTTGAACTGTTTACAAAAATCGATTTATTATAATAAAAAACAAGAGATTCTAGTATTTGTGAAATTGATGAGTTAAACCAGAAGATTACAACTGATTTATTTTTTGATCAATATAAGGGGCTTTATCAGAAGGTCCTCTATAAAGCAGAAAATAGGTGTTATGCACTCTTCTAGAAAAAGAAGCGTAATTTAGATAGAGACATCCAGCAGTATAAAAATAACACCACATATCCTACTTCTAAGATATATCCTCGGCCTACAGACTATAGATATCAAAGAAAAACAGTACACAGTGAATACAATAGGATAGGAGACCTTGAAGGAAATGGGATGGAGGATACAGGTGGCTTTTATCCTGAGTCACAGCAGATTATCAATTCTGAAGATTTTCTACAGGAATTTTCCCTTACCCTGATGCTCAGAGAGAGACTAGCAAACAGGAGAGTAGTGAAAGAGAATTATTATTCTAGTTATACCAGTTCATCACACAGTCAACTTCCCCATTGAGGGAAGGGGAAGAACAGGAATTGATTCTAAACAGTGAGTCGATTTTACACCTCCATCAAGGCTACAAAATCTACAGTTATACTGATAGGGGCATCAGTAAGGAATTTTTTACATTATTTATTAAAGGATTCAAATTTGTACCTAGGAGGAGGGTGGATATAGCTGACATTTTAATGGAACTCAAGTTATACATTAGGAAACTGAACCTTAGTATTTTCTTTTCAGAACAGGGGAAAAGAATGGAGACCAGTACAAACAGTGGGCCAGTAAAACTCAGGAAGAGAAGTACTTTCAATCCACCCCTTTGTTCGTTGTTGGGTACTTTTGAGAAAACTGTAACAGAGGAGATTTATAATTTTTGGATGGGTAAGGACAAATTCCACAGCAATTTATCTAAGGAGGAAAATTTCTTATTGAAGCACTTGAGGGAAGATCCCACTATACGTATAATGACACCCAACAAAGGGGGTGGGATGGTCCTTTAGAATTCGGAGTACTATTTCAGTGTTATGAATAGCATTTTATTTGATGAAGACACCTATGTACAGGTATCTAAAAAACAAATTAACATTGCTTATAGTAGGATTGACTCCTATTTGGAAAAATATGTTACCAGTCAATGTAATAGCCCAGACTCCTATGGATTTTTATCTCTCAATAACCCCATTGTGCCTGCAATTGGTATACCTAAAGTCCACAAAAGTATTACTACACCACCTTTTAGGCCTATTGCCTTGGCCAGTGGATCCAAAACTTATCCACTGGCAGTTTATGTTGACCAACAGGTCAAACATGTAGTCAACAATGCTCATCATTTGGTGGAGGATTCTTGGGAATTTCTTGGTCAGCTTAAAGAACAGCTTTGGTCTGGGGACCTGTTATGTTTGACCATAGACATTAAGGATCTCTTCACCAGTATACCCAAGGTGGAAGGCTTAGAATTGTTTGAAGAAATGCTTTTCTCGTGTTCTAGGTTGAGTCATGAACAAACTACCCTTATTTGTGAGCTTATGGCCCTCATTTTGGAAAACAATGTTATATTTTTTGAAAGGCAATATTATCAACAAATTAAAGATGTAGCTATGGGGGCATCGTGTGCCTCCATATATGCTAACATTGTTCTTTTGGGATGGGAAAGGAGAAAACTTTTTAACAGTGAATATTGGTGCCATATACTCCTGTACATTAGATTTTTGGATGACATTTTTATATTATGGAAAGGTAACAGGGACAGAGTTGACGATTCTATAAGATTTTTAAACCAGAGTACCAATTTTTTGGAATTGACCTACAATTGTCAAGAAACTGGCTAGATTATTTAGATAGTAGAATTTCACATACCAGTGTAGGCTTTAAATCTAATGTACATGTTAGAGATTTTGTAACTCTTATTTGCATTTTTCCAGTAGTCACCCTATCAGCCAAAAGAAAAGCTTGGTTAAAGGACAAGCTGTAGGAGTGGCAAGAATGACCTCACATTTTGAAGAGCTCAGGGTAGAGTTATCCCAAGTGGTGGAAATGTTTTTTGAAAGGGGTTACCCAAAACAACTAGTAGAAGAAATTGTTGATGACCTTTATAAGAAGTAGAGAGTTAAGTATTTACCACTTTTGGGAAAATGCCTACCCTGTGGTTTATGTAACCAGTGAGCCTTTACCAACAAAAATGCGGAGATCATTTTAGAAAATAAGATGCACAGTAAAGTAGTCTTTAAAATAGGTAATTGTAGTTCTACCAAGATAGTGTATTTGACAAACTGTGACAGCTTTTCAGCATTTTATATCAGGAAGACCGAATGAGCATTAAGAAATAGGATATACAAATATTTGTATGACCATAAACATAAAAAAGAGACCAGTGCCTCATATAAACATTCTATAAGGTGCAGGGACTTTAGAAGATTTACGTTTGGTATCATAGAACAGATATGGATTAATCCAAGGGGAGGGGACTGGAAAACTTTGTTAAGTAAAAGGGACACACAATGGCAATTAAGGTTGGCAGCAAATTTTCCACTGGGTTTAAATGAATTTGTTTCAATTGCCCTTATTTTAAAGGAAAGGGCTGAGAGGCTACGGTAGAGAGTCTATAGGGGCAAAGATTTATAACTGAATGTGTTAAACTAATACTTTTGAGAATGGTTTTCAGTTAACAATTTAACTGTTTTTATTTTAGATTTTCACATAGTTTCATATTTTTACATTTACATATCTTACTTTATTGTTATACTATATTTTATTGTGTGTGTTGGTTTGTCATGAAACCTGAGAAAACTACGATTAGTAGATCATGTGATCTGTGGACATTGCATCAATTGAAGGTTACTTATCCAATTGAAAAAGCTTTGTATTTATTTAAGTAAGTTTTAGCATTCTTTTTAATAATTTTGATGAAGTCCCCGGTTGAGAGGGGCAAAAAAGCTTAGTCTGATTGTTTATTAAAAGTGTGGTGTGGAACCCTATTTGACCTCCATTGTGTGCAGTTCATTTCATTTTGATTTGTGTTTTTTTTTTTTTTTTTTTTTTTTGTGAGATGCATCTGAGCAACTAGTTTGTTTGGTTAATTATCATCTCATTATTAGTTTATTCTAGGACATCATGTGATAGCATGAATGGCATCTATGAATCATGACTTTTTGTGTTTATGTGCAAAGATCACCAACTGCCTTTACACATTTGCATAATGACTGTAAATACCACCCCTTACTTCAGCTTTTTTCTATTCAATAATTATGATTTATATAGTCCTATTACTTGTAGAAGCCTGTCTCTATAGTCTTTCAATGCTCAGTGACAGTCCATCTTATTTGGTGTAACACATTTCATTGGAATGTGCTTTACAGTTTGAATTGTGTGCTCAGCTTGTTCATTGGATAGCAGGTATCTTCGACGTGATCTAACTGACTAAAATTCAAATGGCTTGAAAAATGCTTATTAAATCTTGCCACACGAACTCTAAACTATTATCTGATATCACCTATTCTGCATTCAGTGTCTTCTGAATTTTGATGTAAACACATAAATTCTGAAGGTAAGTGTTATATTCTTTTTTTTTTATTATTATTCTTGAGCTAAAATACTTCTGGGCATTTCCACTGTAATTAACACATAGCAAGAATTTAAGATTCTTATGGCTGGCAAAATTGGCATTTCATGAGATATCAGTTTCTCTTTTTAAATGCTATACATGCCATAATAGTACAATTTATATCATCTGCTCCAACAGTACGGTCATGCTGTGTCAATATGTGATATCTCTGGCCATCTTATTGCATGTAGACATTCACAAATGTGATTCGTGAACCAGTAACAATGACTGTCACATTTGAATAAGTGATTATTTATGTAAAATAATACTTCTCTGAAAGTATGATATGGGTTGATTAGCATGGGTAAGTTGTTTGGCCTTCTCTTGTCAGCCTGGCATTATGGCTTCAATAAACATTGCATATCTTTGTCATCTCTTTTATCAACATTCAGTTCTTTCAGCTTCTCAGGTGTTACTGCCATCTTCATCACAACCATAAGACTTCCATATCTCCATCACAACCATAAGACTTCCATATCTCCTTTTAGAAAAGTTTCCCTGCACTAATTTAGATAAGCTGTAGTTATAGTCTCAGCAGTTTCTTTAACCTTCTCAGTCTATACTCCAATATTATACTTTTGAGTTAACTGCATTGTTTGCAGTCCAGCAAGTGTTTTGTGCAATTTATCTATGCAAAGCACTGTCCTTTGGCTCACTGTTCATCTCAAATTATATACTGAAAAAAAGTGAGGCAAAAACCATAAACATCTTTTCTTGCAGGGGAGAACCCCCAAGAAATTACATATACCAACTCCACAGTGACACAACAGTGAAGAAGAGGGGGACCCCCCCAAAAAATGTACTGCCAGCTCATCTCACACAGTATATTACATGGTGATTAAACTCACCCCAGTGAAACATCATTGTTCTAAAGATGAGCTATGGCAGAGTCTGTGATGACCTGCAGGTATGCCACTTTGTGCACTTACTTTGTGAAAGTTATCTGTAAGGGTTTATCTGTCTCAACATCAGTATACATTTCACACACATAATCATGAAACTTCTGGTAACACAAGACTATGCCTAGCATTTTGCTCTCAGTGTGTGCTCTGCTGGTAAGTTTATCAGCCATATGCAGTCAGTCTACTTTCTTGCAGTAAAGCTGATGCTACACCCTTTTTGGCTTACCTCCATTCACATTTTCATAAGTATAACCCCATTATAGTACACAGGAGAAACCACACCTGTTACCACTCTCTTCAGACATTCCATTCCAAGCTTATAGCTTGATCTTCTGATCAACTCCAAACTGTATTTTACTGAAGTATCTTTCTTAGAGATGCAGTTATATATGAAAAGGAGTGGTGTAATCTTGTACAGAGATTGAATGATCCCAAAGAACTGCATTGGTGTGGGTTTGTCTGTTTTTGCATATTTGCAGTAGTACAGAGTTCATCAACATCTGTCTGCAACCCATCAGCAGTTAGATGAGCCACGTACTTCAAAGATGATACACCAGTTTGACACATTACTCATGTTCAACACTTTAACATGTGATGATATGTTACTCTTCCATGTTGAGGTTTGTAGGGTGTAGAGACACATAAAACATAAACTTAAGGAGATGCAAATCCACTAAGGTTTTATTCACAAGTGCTGAACCCCACCCTGTCTAATGGCAGTCACATCCCATATTACTTCAAGCTTTTAAAAGTAAATTTCAGTATACGTTGAGATGCATTTTCAACAACTTGGGAAGGAATGGATCATAACTGGGAATACTTTATTTGGCAGTAGTACTAATTTTAAACGGTGCATTACAAACCCTGATTATTTATATAGTCTTTCATGGGTGACGCACATTCAGTTTTTGCAAACCAGATTTTTTAAAAACAGACTGTATTAAACCATTATGTTAATTTACAAATTCTAGTCTATAGTAAGATGAAGCTGTTACTTACTTTTTCAGTCATAATCAAACATGTTGAAGACAGTTATATAAACATCAAACTGTTTCAAAAATAATAAATTAATGCAACTAAGTAAACTGATAGTCTGCAATGGAGTAGATTTTTTTCAAAATGTTAAGCCAGTTGTCAAATAACAGAATATCAACATTTTTCTAGTGAAAAATTTTGTGTTGTTACGTAGCTTCCCCTCCTTTATTGCTTTTTCTCTTTTTTTTGAAACCATGGCATAGTATTTAATAACTGTAAATAGAAAGTGATGGTAATGAATTAAAATTAGGATGCGGGTATAAGGAAACGTAGTTGGATGCAGACAGGAGATTAACCCAACACAGCTCAAATCTGTGCAAGTTATACATATGACCAGTGTAGAGATTGCTACACAATATAGTAAATGATTTGCTATTTCATTGTAATCTTTGTGTCCAATAGACTAACACTAACAAATGGGAAAAATATTCACGAGACAGCTGATGAGTAGAAGCATTCTAATTCATAGATGTGTTTTATGCGATGCAGCACAGAGACAAACATCTCACACAAAGTTATGAATGTACCACACAAGTATATGAAAGCTTATCAGCTGGAGCAAGAATGAAGCCCAAGGTTTGTATGCTGCTTTTCTTGCGTATCCAAGCTGTCTTTTCACATATACTGCTTATATCACTGCAACTGCTATTTATATTTCTGAGTTGCAATACCCTTCATAACTAGCAGGAGGCACATCTGACAACTGTATTTCTCATTGAGGAAGCAGACCTCTCATTTGTACCTCATTATGATGTGACATTCCTCCCAAACATACTTGTGGTAATCATAAATTACCAACTTTTCTCACTTGTGTCATCAGAGTGATCTACTGGTGGCATTGTTCCATTTGATATGCCATAGTTATGTCTACAGCTGACACTTACAATGTATTGTTCCAGCACAGAAAAACATTTTGTGTTTAGAATAGAATGAAACATGTAAAACATGCTCACATAAATAATAAATGAATAGTGAAATGAAGTTGTTGTGTTTACAGTAACAAATAGCCAATTTTAGGCACCACCAAATCATGTGATTGCCTGGGACCCCTGATTAAGGGGCCTCAAATGATAGTAATTTAGTAGACTTCAATATTGTTAGAAGTTTGTCAGCATTAGAATAGCTTAAGGAGCACTTGTCTATAGTGACTAAGTCTAATAACGATCCTCACTATAACTGGTTAAATAAAACCAAGGTTTAATGGGGTTACAGTCAGTTGTGCAATGCCAGCTTCCTTTTATCATAATTGTTTGGCCATAATTGCTTCAGGTGGTATTTGTGCATGTACTGTAGCTTAATCTATGTAGGAACAATTGTTCATATTGCTGCGCAAAGTCTACAAGTTCACAGTGTCCTGCCGATAGTGATGTAGGTTTTATTGATGACTGTACTTAAAGAAGCACCAACTTTGTAGTGCAAATAATAAAGTAAGGGGTTTGGGGAGAACCCCCACATTAAAGCTTAAGGGAGCTTGCCACAGGAAATAAAAAAAGTACACACATTGTCAGTATCTAGGACAGACTTAATTATATAGGCCCAGTTTGTGAAGAAGAGTGTTAGTTCTCAGCAAATCAGCAAATAAATTGTGCTTACTCTCACTCAGTCTTGGTGGAACACTATCATCCTAGTTCAGTTATTCACTAAATTCATGCAAAAATGTATGTAACCAAAATGAAAAATAAATTCATACTGTCATTATACAGGCCAGACTCGGTTCTGCTCTTTTCATTCTCTCTCTCTTTTTTTTTTTTGGATCCCACACCTGGCATCAGCTTGCCCCCAGGTTATTTCCTCATTCACTGTTTCTAACAGACCTGTTTTAGCCTCCTTTGGGCTAACCATGACCGACATCCAGGGCTGGCACACTGAGCAAGGGAGATGGTGGTGTGTCTTACTACTGTTGGGAGTGCTTAAATTTATGCCCTAAATTTTCTGCACCCCTTATGTGTACATGTGATGTCTTTGGATCTGCTGTGGAATGTGGTTTGCTGGTGTATCATTCCACCTCCACAGTGACTCGGCCCCTACCCTTGCCTCCCTTAGGCAGTCCTCCCTTGTATGCTCCAAACCTCTACTGGAGATCTACAATGAGGTGTGCCCCAGTGAAGCCCCTCCCACACACACACAGGATGGGCAATCCCATCCACCCCTGCTAACACTTCAGAAACCAGTGCTGGCAACTGAATCTGGGTTGCCTTGGCCATAGTCTAGGCTTTATCCTTCAGTACCATGGTGTTGGCTTGGACAAAATTTTTGCTTAGTAACTGCCAAGAAGCAAGTTTTTTTCTGGGTCCCTATTTCAGAGTCATAAAGTCCTCACTGTTCTTCAGTCATCATATGGTTTTGTGTAGAAGGGTTAGGTGCTGAAGGAGTTGGATGGAAATAGGGTGAGTGACTGAATAGTGTCAGACCACACATTACGCAGCTTAATCCCACTGCTAACACTCCACATGCTGGAAGGTCAGGCTGTAGCCTCAAAGCATAGAGACATGACAGGTATGGCATGCAAAATAGTGCTTACTCCCGTTCCACCATACTGGGTTGAGCTGTGTTTTAGTGATCATATTTTGATGACTTTTTTTGTCAAAGAAATTTGAAAAGTAATAAGTGCTTCATCAAGACTACTCTTTTTTTGTGAGTCTCCTCTGTGCTTTTACAAATAGTTTCCCTTTTCATCAATGTTATGCACATATGGAGATTGTATAAGTAAATGGGTGAAGGGCAAAACTCTCACATGGGTGTAACGTAAAGGGGCTTGCACCCTGCTGTAATAATTGCTTAAGGTTTTTTCTTGTTTTTCTTTTTTGAGCAAATGTTGATGTATAACAATTGTCAAAATGTTGCTCACAGCAGTGTTCTTTAAGCGAGCATAAGGAAAGCTTCCTGTCCTTCAATGTTACTGCTGAAGCCGACTTTTCTTATTACCGTAGTTTCCTGAATCCATTAGTTTTATGTGTGATTGTATTTCCTTTACTCCTACTTTATCTCTGCCAAGTCTGTTAATTCTGCTGTGGGCTCTGTGGCTCTTTAAATTCCAATATGAGTGATTGACCTTTACCGTTTCCTAGCTAACCCCCACCCCCATAACAAACTGTAAAGCTGCCCCTGGTAAACAGTCAAGTATTAAATACAGGAACTCAGTAATGTGATGACAAGTGGACATGGCTGTCTTAGTCAATAATGTCAAAAAGTCTTCTTCATTTACTTTCCTGTAAATAACAAAAGTCTTGTTTGGTGTGTAGAAATAAGTTAAAATGTGAGTTTTGCTCTTTGGTTGACCTTTTATTTGCTTCTCTGCTATTCAGACATGGCAAAACAGCACTGTACATTTCATATTTTATTGCAAGCAAAATAAAAAAAAAATAACCTGTGTAATGCTCAAAATAAAAACATATTTACATTGTCGCAGCATTTGAGACAATGGTTGTGGGTGAGAGTTGCTAGTGACCTTTACCCATAGTTCTGTGTTTATTCCCTTACTTGCATTTACAAATAGTGTCACTTTCTACAGGCTGCTTAACCACATGCTAATTTCAGGTTTTCCTAATATAAGGCTAACAAAGATGTTGAAGCTTCTTGCTATATACTTTCATGTATTATAGTCAATCTAAATACTGCTCTCCCACATTAAAGAAAGAGTTCTACTACAGATCTCCCACACTAAAAGAAAAGTTCTAAGATACGGAGATCTTATCAGATCATTCTTCTCTTCCATCTTCTCAGAATTAGCAACCCTTTGATAAGACCCCACTGGACTCTACATACACTAATACTTGTACCTGAAATTTGTTTGCACTGAACTGCAGTAGACACATGTAGTGGTCTTTGTGAACCACGCTCTGAACTGTTGCACCTCTGCCCTTCACATGTTCTCCAAGACTGTCTGTCTGTTCTCCAAGACTGTCTGTCTTTGTCCTTTTTACTGAATGTTCACATTGAACAAATGCTTCACATTCTCAGAATGAAGATAACAATTTTGGTTATTCTGCAGCATGGTGTTCCGTGGCTAGAGCAGGCGTTAGGCACCCGCCAAACCCGTGGCTGCAAGGGAGCCCCTGATTATCTCCCCATGTATGTGGGCCCCCACATGAAGCAGCCATGGGTATCTTCCGCTCCTTGCACAGTTCCTCATTTGGCTGTACAGTGTCATCACGCAATTCCGTTTTTCTTTTTTAAAGGACTTGCTTCCTTGACTACTACAGCCAAATCAGGTCCCTTGCTTTGCTTGTAAGCTGCACTCAATCAGGTCCACTCAGTGAAGCAAGGGACCTGATTGCCTGCAGCAGTCAAGGAAGCAAGCCTTTTCCACAATTAAGCTTCTGTAAATTAAAAATATCCACCCATTATGAAATGAAACTGTTTAAGCTATTAGTACCATTCATATATTTAAAGACTGTCATTGATATTTATTTTTATTTTTAAATAACCAGCTCTGACAGCTTCACTAATGGTGTTTACTAGGTAGACTTTCAAATAGAACTGTATCATACATTGCCTTACAGACCAAGTAGGGGGTCACTCTAAGTCATTTGTAAGACAAAGAATTCAGTGGCAGTTCCTGAACCTTTCTGAATAGATCATTTTTCAAATCTTTAATTTTTTTAGCAAGACTTGTTGAATCTTTTTAAGTTATTCCAAGTGTGTTATTTAAAAGCTACAAAGTACAGAACTGCATTCAACAATGAGTCATATCAGGGAGGTATAAAGTGGTATAGTGATCTTCCTGGAATAACTGCTCATGCTCTTTAAAATTAGATAGGCTAGAGAATACGCTTTTCTGTCTTTGGTAGCTACACATTAGTCAAAGTTAAACTGTTGTCTACCATAGTCCCACAATCTTTGGCGACAGTGTCTTTTGTATCCTATGATCATTTTTTATAATCATAGTTTATGTCCTTTCTGTCAAGTATTATGATGCTACATTTACTGTCAATATTGGTGATTGCATTACTACTAAACCAGCTGTATATTTTTTGTAGACCATCTTGAAGAACTTCAGCATCTTTTGATTAATTAATTAATTAATTAATTAATTTATGTTGCTTTGTTTTGTTTTAATTTTTATACATGCGTTAACCAGGTAAGCTCACTGGACACAAGTGTCCCTTTTCTGGGGTGACCCAAGAACACTTTCTAGTTAAGTAACTTGCAGAGAGTCACACAGCAGGCAAATTATGTACCCTTGAATACAAGAAGCATCTCATTAATAGCGAAGAGCCTTAATCCTTTGTGCTAACTTCCCAACTATTATTAAAGTAAGTACACTATCCAGTTTACATTCTCCAGAACATTTTGGTTATTCCCAGTCCATTTTCTACCTTTCTATCTGAGAAGAATATTCCAGAAAGAAGTGACTGAAGTAGAAAGCCTTGTAGAGCACAATTCTTAACCCTTTCAAGATACACATTTACTAAGCCTGTCTTGATTTATTGTGTCCCATTGAATAGTTAGTATTTTACCAATTGTATTAAGTAGGAATTGGCACTTAATGAAGTTAATATTTCAGCTATTTTATTTGATACCTTAATAAGTTAATTATAAGCAGTATGTGCTGTCATCTCTTTATCAAGTATTTCTGTCAGCTCTTCAAAAAATGCTATAATATTAAAAAGGCAAAATCTCCTCTTAAAATGACTCATATTACTATATAAATTACAAAATTCAGTGGCCAGTTTCAGTTTGGACAAGCTCTGTTATAATTCTCTCTCTTCATGATTTTAAATAAAATTCTTTTCAGGCAAAATTTCTAAAATTGTTTATGCCTGACATAACCTCCCCACCGTTTTGCTTAGCTTATTATCTATCATAGGTCAGGGGTGTATCCATACGATAACATTTTATTTAGCATGATTGATAGGAGATTAGTTATGTTTTTCTTAAATTTGTTTGGGAAACTACCATATATGCTGCCTGGTCTCAAGGAATTTTGCATGAGACAGCAGATATTGTACCAGTAGTCACAGAATGAATATTTCCTCTTGTTTTCATAGCTAACATATTTGCTTATTGTCAGTTTTACACAAGGTTTGTACACAGAGACATTATATGTCCTGTGGCTGGGTGATCACTCATTTTTTTTAATTGATAAGACAATACTTTTGCACAGTCAACATATAGGTTAAAATGTGTTTATTTATTTTATATTTGTTAACCAGGGGAGTCTGACTGGACACAAAAACCCACTTTTAGCGGAGGTCAGGAGAGAAAAGCTCCAATAGACAGCACATAAAGTTCACATTAAATGTGACGCCAAATAAACATTAGAAAGTCAGTTAAATTAGTACTTTGCTGAAATACATAAAAGACTATAACAATCATCTAGTACATGATAACAGACTATCATATTTGGCATAATTTAAAATAGTACAGAGGCATGGTTTGTGTCAAGTGAAATGTGTGTTGATTTATTGTGGAGACTGTTGGAATGTCATTGAATAGTTATCAGGAAATAGAAAGTACATTAAATAAGATGATCTTAGGGAAGGGTTGTAAGGAAGGACTGATTGTAGAGGTAGAAAGAGTAGGTGGGTGAGGAAAAGGCAAGTAGAGTAGGAAAAGTTGGAGAAAAAGCTGATAGCATTTAAGGAGTTTTATTCAATAAAGTACATTAAAAAAGTGGTGGAGGCAAAGAGAGAGAGAAGTAGCAAGAGTTGTTAAAAGAACTTCTTTCTGGGAGATTTTATGTATTTATTCTGTTTGTTAGCTAGTATTATCTGTTAACCCTAGATAGGTGTGAGAGTTTTGCATAACGGTTAAGGTGTTCACCTTACAAACAAAAGGTGCTGGGTTTAATTTTCACACGAGACAATTGGCTATGCTTAAAATAGCCCACAAGGCCAGTTAACCTAATACTAATGTATGACCTTAAGAAAGAAAATCTCCAAATAAAGAAACAGTTAGAAATGTAAATAATACAAAAGACAGGTTATACAGACATTGCTACTTACAAAATGAACAAGTACCAATAAATATATGAAGCATGACAATAGTTCATCAATATGCAGTACCTGAATACACTGGGAAGCATCATCCACAATGGAGATGGTGCAGCCTAAGATAATAAAGAAGTACAAATGTGGGAGGTTGGCATAATGGTTAAGGTATTTATCTTACAAACATAAGGTGCAGGGTTTGATTCTCACATGGGGTAATTGCCTAGGCTGAAAATGGCCCACAAGGGTAGTTAGCCTAGTACCAACCTATAAGTCATATACGATTCATACTTTGTAAAGTTGCCTGAAGCTGAATTACTAATAAGAAGAGGATGGTGGGAGAGCAACTGAAGAGTTTTTAGAAGAATATGGAAGGAGAGGATAGGAGACAGGAGAAATATAAGATAGGGAGGTTATGAGGTTCAGTATTATAGTAGATACTTTGTTTTTTTTTTTTCATGAGGTAGTGGATCCCTTTGTATTACAGCTATGGGTTCATGTCATAGTCTGATCTTCTGTTTTTGTTTTTTGGAAAAGTTTTGGGTTTGCCTCAGATTTAAAGTGACATAAACACAGGGAACCTCTGTAAGAGTTATGTGATATAATGATCAGTAATTGATGCAGGTACCGAGATGCGAGTTCTCTAGTTGGATGACACTGTGTGATCAGATTACTGAGTGTTGGACATTTATCTGGTCTGTACTTAATGTTGTGGGCAGTTTTTAACTTTTTCATAATTCAGGGCATTTTGAAGCTCTAACCATTGAATTTGCTTGAGGGCTGTACAACAATATGATATACTGGTGGACTGGTAGCACGTTTAGTGATTTTATTGTAGTAAATTTCAAAAGTTTAAAGAATGTTTTATTTGGATAGTAGTTATAATGTGATATACATATAATCAGTAGTGATTGTGAATGTAGCCAAGCACTAGGTTTGAGATATAGTTTGATTCTGCATTGTATGCCAAGTTTTTAGCTAGTTTTGGTCACTATATAATTGATGTGCTGATTTAACTTTAGATGGTTGTCTTCAATTAAACCCAGTGACTTAATGTGTGTGATCTATTTGAGCAATATGTTGTTTGCAGATGTGCTGGTTATAGCTGGTCTAATTTCGCAGTTTGTTTTGGAAGTAAAAGAGCATTACTTTGACTTTATTTGCATTTAAAGCTAATTGACATTTAATGAGTCACTCTTAATTTTTGGAAACCAAAATTAGTTTGCATTTGGAGTTTGGCTAGTGGGATGGCTAAGCATACCAAGGAAGAGAAATTATATTGTTCAATGGCCCCATTTTCCACTATTCTGTACATTTTGTTTATAAATATGGTGTATAATAATTAAAGGATGGAATCCTGTGGAACTTTTATATTAGTTGGAATGAATCTTGAGTAAATACCTTTCAGTTTAACTGCTTAAGATCACCTAGAGAGCTAAATATTGAAGAAATTAAGCTCTGGGGTTATTGACTACAGCAACAGACCTTGATACTTTAAGCATTTAGGGTGATACTCTGGAGTTAAGTTAGACGGTAACTAACCTAGCAGTGTACATAATGAAAGCATAGAATTAAAATATATTAAAGTTTTGACAACTTCACACAACTAATTTATAGAGAATTCTTACTAGCATACAGATCACCTGCACACAATGGAGAACAGTTGCCAAGTGCTGAACACTCTAGCTTTATTTTGTATCCCAGAATGAACACTTACACTGAACTGCTAATATCACAGGTCTAAAACCTTAGGACAGGGCTTCTGACTGTATACAGCCAGACTGTAGAGTCACTGCTGTTTGCACAACTCAAGATACCTGTGTACATCACCACACACTGATCACAACAGTTATAACATGTAAAATCAGAGCAGTCACTAAGCAGCAACACTGAACACAATAGTTCATCCATCAGATCAACTTCTAGGTATTGGTCACTAAATAACTGAGTCAACTAAAGGATAACACACTAGGCACTAAATATAGTAACTACAGCCTTCAAAAGCAGAAACAGTCACTAAGTACTACTACTGACCGCAACAGTAGTGCAGCTACCAGAGCAACTTCTAAGCACTGGATTCTAAGTAATGTAGTCAACTAAAACAACACATTGTACACACTATGAATATTACAGCAAAATGTCAACTTAAGACCAGTGCTTGGTTCCATGCATAGTATCAGTAGAAGATGTGCAAATACTACACAATGCATCACCGTAGGATGAAAATAAGCATATGACTTAATAACTGCCGCACACACTTAATTGGAATAACAGGCTGCAACCACGTGTTTATGGCAATCAGGTCAAATTATAGTTTAAGTCAGGGCCATCTCTAAAAATCAATGCTAGTCCTAAAACAAATCAGATATTCAGATGTGTGCAAAGGGCAGAACTTGGAAGGGTGCAAACCAACCAGGCCATCAAACACAGCATGCAGTCCCTGTAAAATACTCAACAAACCACCAGCAGTCCCTTCTCCCTATTCAGTTAGACACCAGTGGCTGAACGGGATCTTCAACCTGTCGGCCCCCAGGCTGTGGCCCCCAGCCTGCTCACTACATCATGGAACTTTCCATAAATCCAATCCGCAGTCTCAAAGGTAACACCCAAATCTGCTCTGAACTGGTGGTCAATAACACCACATACACAAACACTGTAGATATAGCCAACCTGCTGGCAGACAGGTTCAGTGAAAACTTCACCTCCTGTCCCCCCATCAGTAAACCAGGACATTCCCAGCACCTGCCCCCCTCCCCTCATCACCAGGGTGCAGGTCTTTAATGCCCTCTCAAAGACAAAAAATACAGTCTCCATGGCACCCGACAGCATCCCTGACTGTATCCTACATGAACTTAGGCATGAGCTCTCAGCTCCATTCGGCACCCCATTCAAACAAAGCCAGAGCACTGGCTTCATCACAGTCCAAATGGAGGACAACCACTGTCATCCCTCTACACAAAGGTGGAGCATCTACTGACCCAGGCAATTATAAGCCCATCAGCCTAACTAGCCTGCTCTACCATAGACGGCATTAGGCACCTGCCGAACCTGCTGCCGCAGGGAGCCACCGATTATCTCCCCATGTAGAAGGGTACCCATATGAAGCAGCCGTGGGTTTCTCCATCTCTTCCACTCCTTGCATGGTGCCTCATTCATTCATCTGTTTAGTACCATTGCGCAATTCTGCTTTTTTTTTTCCTCCTGAAAGAACTTGCTTCCTTGATGGCTGCAGCCAATCAGGTCCCTTGCTTTACTTGTAAGCTGCACTCAGTCAGGTCCACTTCAGTGAAGCAAGGGACCTGATTGGCTGCAGCAGTCAAGGAAGTAAGTTCTAGTTTCCTGATTGGATTTACCATAATATGTGGTCTGTTGAGTCAGTTCTTTTGATTATCGGCATTAGGCACACATCTAAACTTCCCAGATTTTTTTTAAGAATATCCAGATTTTTGCTTTATATTTTTAGTTTGTTCTTCATAAATTTTGTGGTGTTCTTATACATTAATGAGTATTGAAGTCACTAAATAATAGCAGACATACATTTAAGTTTCAGACTTTATATCCTTCAGAAAATGTATGCTAAAGCAAAGCCTGAAAGCAAGTTTGTAAGTTTATATGAGCAATTTTAAAAAGTGTCCTTATTTTTAAGCCTTTGTAGCCCTATTATTTTTGGCTTTGTCCAGATTTTTCATGCTAAGAGGTATGCTGTGAGGATGGATGGAGGATGCACGTTTTGCTGGAATGACCGTGGGACCAGCAAAGCAGCTGTATTGTAACTGCCCTTGTAAGGGCAATTTCTAAAAGATCTGAAAAACTGTCCTTTTGAGGGCAATTTAAAAGGGCTGAATAGGTCTGGTCTGTGTGTAATAGAAGCAAGCAGAAGATTAGTAGCAGCCTTTTATCAACTGCAGAAGAGGTAAGTTGCTGGGTTTATTTTAAACTTTATTTTTGCTGTGGGGGGGGGGGGCGAGGAAACCTAGGGAGATTATTGTATAACTTTTTTTTTTCTGCAGAGTTCTTATGCTAAGATGATTTGGGGTGGGGGGGCTGTGGTTGTAACAGTTTTATTTTATCTTTGTCCAGAATTCTTCTGCTAAGAGACTGAGGAAGGAAGGCTTGTTTATAATTAATGCCAGATCTGATGTAGTTTTTTTATCTAGTCTTGCATAAGACTATTCAATATTACATTTTTGTTTTGTGTACAATTGTGCTGAAATATTCGTAGTGGGGGATAGTGGCAGTGAGGATGCTGCAGAATTATTCAGATGGTTTAATGTATACCAATGCAAACCCTGTTCTGCTAGTATGTTTTGTGTATACCGGCAATGTTTACAACTATGCCTGATGCTACACCTTTGTTCAATGATAATTTTTTGCTTTGTCTAGAGTTATTGTGCTGCTAGGTTGGCAGGGGAGTTACGGTCTGTGAGAATGTTGTGTAATATTCAGTTGTTTGCCTGGTATTTATCTAGTTTCATTAAAACGTGTGGTGTTATGCAATGCATTTTACTGCAAAATCTGTTATTCCAGCATCTATATTTGCTGATAAGCACATTGTTTTTTCATGTTATGTCATTGTGTTTTTATTTTACTTTCATTTCACCAGATTTATTGTGCTGAGACACTGGGGGGGGGGGGGGGTAAGGGCTGTGACAATTCTGCAGAATGTACTGATGTCTTAATGCATGCTAGTGCAACCCCTGTTCTACTACCAAAGTTGATCATAGCAAAGTTTCAAACTATCCCTGATGTTACTCCTTCGTTCTGCATTTTTTTTGGCTTTGTCTGGAATTGTTAAGCTGAGAGGTTAGGAGAGGGATAGGGGCTGTGAGAATGTTGCACCATGTTTAGATATTTGACCTGTATTTTTGGTCTGTTAGTCATCAAAAATGTGAATTCACACAATGCATGCTACTGGAAAAATCTGTTATTCTACCATCTACAATGTTTTAAACCCCTGAAATTACGTTCTTGTCTTGTTTTTTTTTTTTTTTTATTTTTGTTGTACCTCCTCTAGAATTGTGCTGAGACGTATGGGGGACTATGAGAGCTCTGTAGAATGCACTGATTATTTTAATGAATGCAAATGCAATTCCTGTTATTCCAATATCTTTCTAAGTTTATCATGGCAATGGTTGCAACTATCCTTGATGTTACACCTTTGTTCTGCAGTTATTTTCAGCTTTGGAATTATGCAGAGAGGTTAGGAGGTTGGTAGGGGCTGTGAGAATTTTGCACAATGTCCAGATGTTTATTAGTTTTGGTCTGTTCTTCAAAAATGTGGAGTCATACAATGCATGCTACTGCAAAATCTTATTTTAGCATCATTATTATTTCATAGGCCCAGTATTTTAAATTCGTAATGTTCAATCTTACTGTAGTGCTGACTTCATCATGTGTGGGTGTCTATGTCCTGTCTGCAAGTTTGTGTAGCTGTCTGCCTTGTGTCTCTGTTCTGTGTGAGGGAGTCTGTGTTGGTGTCTTTGTGTACCTCTGTGGGACTGGCTACCTTGATGCAGTACAGAGGCTTGCCATAATGTAACAACATTACTACTAAATGCCAGTCAGTGTTTGTGTGTGTGTGTGTGTGTGTGTGTGTGTGTGTGTGTGTGTGTGTGTGTGTGTGTGTGTGTGTGTGTGTGTGTGTGTGTGTTTGTGTGTGTGTAGCTGTGAGTGGCTACCTTGCTATGGTACAGGGGCTTGTCGTAATGTAACATTAGAACTAAATGCCAGTCAGTGTGTGAACTTCTGTGTGTGGCTGCCTTGTTGTGGTACAGGAGCTTGTCATAATTTATTGGTACTAAATTTTATTTATTTAACATTTGTTGACTAGGACAGAGCCTATTTTTAGCAAAGGCCCAGGGAGAAACGCTGCAGAAGCATGTCTTTGGAATGTGGGAGGAAACCCACGCGGACGCAGGGAGGACATGCAAACTCCACACAGAAGGCACCCCAGCTGAGAATCAAAGTGGAGAACCTCTTGTTGTGGGGTGACAATGTTAACTGCTGCACCACTGCACTGTCCCAGTCGGTGTGTGTGTATACCATTGTGAGTGGCTACCTTGCTGTGGTACATAAAGTAGTCATAAAGTAACATTGGTACTAAATGTCAGCCAGCATGTACCTTGACATTTCAAGTCTTTTTAATGATCTGAATGTAGTAACACTACACAGTGATTGTTAAATGGTGCTGCATGAGCCTGATAGTGAAGGGGGCATGATGGCAATGTGGTCATACTTTTTATATTTTCCTGGGTAGGGCCCCCAGCTTGAAACTTGCTGGGGGCCCCCAAAACGCTAGCACCGGCACTGTCCATGGCTCTTCTTTTGTCACGCTGTTCTCTTAGAGAATGAATACTTGTCATTTAAGAAAGTTCTTAAGTTACTACCTTAACAATTTTACATTGCTCCAAAGAAAGCTGCATTAAATGAGCAACTGCATGATAATGGCATGAGATCAGTTTCTGATGCTTTTGACATTTCATCCTGATCTGCCTTGAGGATGACACAAAACTGCGAACTAAAGCCTTCATATATCCCTACTCCTCTCCAGATACACACATATTTTGCATATCATCTTTTATGTTTGTGTCTTTTCTCAATGGTTATAAAGGGATTGCTGAAGTCTAAGTAAACTACATTCAATGACATCTTCCTGTCCAGTTCAGATGAGTGCCCTTAAGAACTATATTCAATGCAGCTTATATGAAGTAATGAAAATGCAATCAGCAAACTTTGGATTCTTTGTTTAACAACAAAGATTTAAAAATTAGCATAAATCACATCAAAACTGCATTCCAATGTTAAAGAGTCAGTAACAACTAATGTCAAATGCAAACAACAAAAAAAAAACAATGGTTATATGAAACATGTACCTGTATTCCAAAAAGAGCATACAGACCCACAGTCAGGATGCCCTTCGCATATACTTTAAATAGTTAATGTGCAAGTTGCGTGCCATGAATTAAGGTTACATCTGCCTTTATTCAAATGGATCAGTTCTCTGTAGATAGCAGGCCTAGAAAGTTTGCATAATTTTTTTTTTCAATTAGCTGACCTCTGTTTCTCTTTATTTGATGAGCATTTAATGGCAGATACGGGACTTGATTATTCAGTTGAATGATGAGGCCACATCTCTCAACTTTTTAACTCAAGAATTTCAGACAAAGCCAGAAATACTGGGGGGACAAAGGCCTATAATCAGGGAAATGTTTAACACTACCATAATTCCCTTAAAAAAGGTAACAGAGCAACAGGTTTTGCATCAAGATGCATTTTATGAACAACGAGAAATATGAAACTAATAACTGGCATTATTGACTGCCTGTAATCCTCAGTGGTATACCAGAAACATCAAACATTTTATGGGAGAGAGGGCAAAGGGCAAAAATATGAGGGAATATTAGGGACAGTTCATAGGCATGGATGTGGCCAATATTTACTGCAGTAATATTTACAAAGCAAAGAAATTCCACTGTATAAAGCAGTTTTTTAAAATCTGGGCAGAAGTACACTTAGAAGAAAGTAACACTAACACGTGTTGCAAAATATGAAATGAATTAGAAACTGAAACATCAGGCAGGACAGCACAACACACTCACACACACACACACACACACACACACACACACACACACACACACACACACACACACACACACGCCAGCTCATCTCACTAGGATATATGAAGTCAGATTCCAGAATATTGGCCTCACTAGTACATTTTGAGGAACAGTGTGATATAACATACTATTAGACAAATACTCACAATGTTGGCAAGTAATAGTGGGCAAAGCATGGTAATATATGCTATCTAGGATAATGGTAGGATTAAACATGGATGGATTGTTCACCCCCATTTCACATACTGTGTGCCATACAGAACCATTAAATACATATGACCACACCGAAATAATATATACCAAATGCATATGACATAGTAACAGTGCTAAGTAAATTGATAATTCTAGCCTTTGCAATTACATGAATGACCTGAAGAGGGCTATGCACAAGAGATGCCCTCACAATATGACAGATTTGGAGCACTTTTGCAAGGAAGAGTGAGCAAATATTGCCAAGTCAAGATGTGCCATGCTGATAGACTCCTACCCAAGAAGACTGAATTCTGTAATTAAATCAAAAGGTGCTTCAACAAAGTATTAGTTTAAAGGTGTGCACACACAACAAAGTATTAGTTTAAGGGTGCGCACACTTATGCACCCAGCGTATTGTACATTTTTTTGTTTTTTATATTTTTCCCCTAACATATTTGTTTGTTTTTCAATTGATTGTACAGGTTATAGATCACATTAAAGGTGGGAAAAGATTTGAAATGATTTGTTGTGGTCTCATTTTTATATATCACAAAAAACAGGCATTTTAACAGGGGTGTGTAAACTTTTTATATCCACTGTATAAGTGTTGCCAGCTCATAGCCAGCTGGTGTTTGCTGTCCTATGTATATTACCCAATTTGAAAGTGGTTTAGTATAAATTGGTAAATAGTACACATTGGTCTATTAGAGATTCTCTTGTCAAGGCAATTGAGGACACCATTCAGTTCCTTCCCATTTATGATGGGATTACTTTCTAATAAACATGATGTATATAAGAAAAGATGGCTGGAAATATATATATATATATATATATATATATATATATATATATATATATATATATATATGCGTGTGTGTATAGCGAGAGAGGGAGGGAGAGATGAACAAGGAAATGAGCTGAATATTGAAACACCCTAGCTAGATGGTAAATACAAAGGACACAAGTCATAATGAAGCTCTTGGGTTTAATAGTTTGTAGAATATTGTGAAGAGTTGAAGTTCTGAGTGTACATCTTTTCATAGTTTTGCCTAGATAAGTAGAAAAACAATAGCCATAATTAGACACAGAATGAACCAAATTATCTAGTTTAATAAATTCTAAAATGGCATGCATTTGAAAAGTTAAGCTGTATTGAGACTGGAAAGGGCATATTCTCTGAAGGCTATCAGAACCCATTTCCCTCAAGTGAATACCAGGCTGAAGTGATACATCGCTGGAACATTTATATTGCAAAACAATGTTTTTGTGGAATCAGTATTGTCTAAGAAAAGAAGAACAAGGGGGATCCATCTGTAGCCCTAGAAACTATGAAAAGATGTACACTCAGAACTTCAACTATTCACAATATTCTACAAACTACTAAACCCAAGAGCTTCATTATGACTTGTGTCCTTTGCATTTACCATCTAGTCATGGAGGGATAGATTCCTGTCCCAGAGACTTCCTATACTCTGGAACAAGCTACCCATCTATGTCAAGCAAAGTTCTTCATTAGCACTCTTCAAGAAAAATCTTGATAAGTGGATGGGAAATAGGAAATACACCCCGGGAATCACTTCTGTGTCTCTGTTCAACAGTGGCACAAGAAAATAACTTTCTTGGGTAGCGTAAGCCATGGAACCTTTTTGGCTAGGCTTTTGTAGGCCCTTGGGCCGATAGCCTAGTTCCTACCTATGAACCTAGATGTATGAGGTGATACACTATGGCAATTATATGTACAAATGGGGTGTCATCATCCATGATGGCAGGGTAAGCTGCAGTAAGTTGTGGGTTCCAGGCAGCTTGTTTTCTGCTTTTAGCAATACTGATTGAAACCCCCCTCCCTTTTCAAGCCTTTTGCTGGTTGGTCGCACATAATATCACATGTCGTGCCAGTAATACCAGTACAGTAATTAAATCTGATAAGTTAAAGAAAGCTATCAAAAAGAATTGCATTAACACGAGGCGTAAAGAGTAAGAAAGCAAATGAAGTATAATATTTGATATGCTGCTTCCTGATGGACTTTGATGGTTACTGAGGTGAGCTTTCAGTAGATAAAGTATAAGAACTTAAAATGACTGATGCCTTTCATTTAATTATTAAACCGGACAACAAAACCTTAATGGCTGCCTTTTAGAAGTAAGTGGTAGGATACAAAATCAATTGTATGACACCGACAAATAAGGCAGCGGTAACTTCAGTATGTCTAGTTTTTTTTTTTTTTCATGTAACTCTTCAAGTTGATTTAAGCAGTTGTGTTACAGTAACACAAACTACTCATGTAATAAGGTATCCCTTGACTTAAGATTCAGAAAGAGTCCTCAGATGTTTGGAAATAGAAAGGAGTGATACTGAGAGATACATTCTTCTGGCATCGGAATTACAGTAGTTTTCATCTTTAGTGTTTAAAAGTGACCAGTAGAGGTAGAATGAAAAGCTAGTTAAAGGATGTAAACAAAGGCTTTGGCAAGTGTAGAAAAGCATTTCATAATGTCTAGCTGCCCTTAATCTGCCAGTGTTTACCAGTTTTAGAAGAAGCAGTATAAATTATGTGACACAAATAATATTAATGAAGAAGTAAAGAATTAAGTTATTAGGGAAATTAACACACTTCCAGAAGCAGAGAAAGCATTATATTTATTAAAATTATGGGAGGCAGAGTATTGACTAATCACTTCAATCAGAGTTATTAGGGTAATAGTACCTTTATTCAGTAATGTTAAAAATATCATGGTTGTTATCATAAGTTATGTGCAGAACAATAAACATTTCAAGCACATGAATCATGCACAGATCTGTCTGAAGAGGTGGTAGATGACTAGAGGAATATTAACATGTTAGTCTATACAAATATGTAAAACGTGCTTTGTATCACAAAACTAGATATTTGTCATGCATGCAATGGCTTTTTGTTAGAACAAACTGATCACCTACTGACATGGGCAATACATCAGGATGAATGACAGCACATGCTGAAGTCTATTCTAACTGAGATATCTTTGCCTTTCTGTAATATACGAGTGCCATAGAGTGTAGATTTCTGCATAATGTACATCCTGCAAATATAGATATGTCTTTCCTGTCTTATTTGTGAATATAACTGAGTTTATCATATGTGCAAATGCACAATCTTAACATTTTATGTTTGAAATATCATGGTTGACAACAAGAATATGATTGCTGAAAATATAAAAAATGAACAAGCACAGGAAGCTAGCTGTCTAGTTCCAACCTCACCACCACACATGTTGAGGAAAAAAATAAAATATAATAAAAAACAAACTACTGATCTTAAAACTTCATTGATGAGCTCAGTCACAATAAATTCCAAAAATCATGAAAGCCAGGTAGTGTTCCAAAGCAACAAGCCTATATTACAGACAAGTGACACTCAGTAACAAAAAATCAGAAATATTTTAACACTGTTAAACAAATCAGCTTTTATATACTTAAAAGTGGGTGTTGAAAATGTATGTATTGTTTAATTTTAAACCAGTCTATTCAAGGCAAACAGTATAAACAGGGCAGTAAAAGTGCATTTCAGAACAAGTACCTACCCCACCACACTACTACTGATTAGATCAAATTAAATCCTAGTTAAGGAAAACACTGCCTATCTATTTGCATCCCACATTTCAAAATCAGGTATTAAGAAAAGCATAAAATACACATAAAAAGACTTTTAGCTAAAATCGATTTTGGCTACCTAATGCAAGAAAGCCTTCATCAGGTCTGTGACAATAACTAAAATCAAGAAAAAAACACATAACTATCTGACCATAAACATAATCTAACCAGAACATTATAAATATAACAATACATCTGTCTAATAATATCATCAAGCAAATATGCATCCATGTGTGTCAGTGTGCATAAAAAACTAATTAATAGCTCAGAAAAAATGTCAGTGCTTTGCTCCAAAACATGTTTATACAATGAAAGTTAGTAGAAAAACCGGTACTTACGTATTATCGCAACCAGATTTTCGCGGTTGCGAAATGCGCTTACCTGCAGACAGACCAGTGCCTGAAACTCTTCAAAGTGCTAATCATAGTCCTTAGTACTGGCCAAAAAGTTTGCATTACTTTCAGGAACAAGAACAATTGAAGAAATCCTCTTCCTGTTTTGCGTGCATTACAGATGCATGCTTCAGTTATCACGGCTGGTTTCATAGTGTCGGTAGGAATACTTTCATGGTGTACAAGGAATATTTACTAGAAGGAAAACACAGAGGTGGGCAGTTTGCTTTTGGTAAACGTTTTATTTGTAACCTAGGTTTTAATCGATGTACAGTGAACCACTGCATTGTTATTGATTATACATTATGAGGGTGGATGATGTTGACATCTGATTCCATGGTCGATTTTAGTACAGAAAGTTGGGCTTTTTTGGCTTTGTAAAGGGGGCGGGTTCCGAAAAACCTAGATTGTAGTACACCGATGATTGATATTATTACTGATGTAATGATGTGCATTGTACACTGTGTGGTTTTGTGTTAGTATGTGGTGGGAAATTTTCTGCAATTGCAGTCAGTTTTGATTGAAAGCCGTCTTTTTTCTGGGCAGGCTGGGTTTTCACGGCAGATGTTTTCTAGTCAATATTACTCCAACAAGTGATGTGCAGTCCCTCCAAGTATGTTTTCTACATTTTTTTATCATCACTACAAAAGAGACAATGTTGTACTATAAGGACACACTTTATACTGCATTTCTCCATCATTAATTACAGTATTTCAAGATTGTTAAGCAAATGGTTTGGCCGCTGAAAATCTAGTTGCGATAATACGTAAGTACCGAAAAAACATACAAAAAGTACAGAAAACAGTGGATGAAATAAAACTAGTAATCTATAAAAGTATGCAGGCATGTGCATGAGTGTGCAGGAATATCCAACAGTATGGTAAATGGGGAATTACACCAATTCTACATGGTGCTAGAGCCATGAAAAAAATGTATGTTTTGAATTTACCATTTAAATCTCTAGTGTGATGCTATAAATCTAATCAAAGCAGAATTGAGGTTAAAGTAGCTCAGAATATATACATTTCTACACATTCTACACATCATTTGTATTAATATTCAGTATATTTTTAGTACTAAAAATATTTCTTCAAAAATTCCCTAAAAAACCTTTACAAACCATGTAGTAGCATATGTAAATTCAATACACTCTTAATGGAGCAATTATAGTTAAATCCTAGGTTTCTGAATGCATTTAATTTCAACTGCCAGAATAATTCTTTTTTCTCCAAACCACCACTGGTCTATAGTTTTTTAGGATAGCTTGTAGGATCACTCTTAAGTAGGAGCAATGTTTTTCCTGTTGTTTAACCAGGCTGGTGTCTCATGTTTGGTGTGCACATATAAATAGTTCTTACTCATGGCTAAATCTTCATGTAAAGATGTTAATAATTTTACCCAGCAGTTAGGTACTTCATCTGGGCCTGGGGGTTTTCAGTTAGTAGCTTTTCTTAACTTTGTTTCAATCTCTTCTGACCCATAAGACAACCAATCTACTAGTAGATAACTTTATCTCTAACTTCACCCTCCCCCACATTCCTGCATCACATGTTAGCACCTGCACCGCCCCTGACATCTTCCTAGAGCAAATCCTCAAAGCACTGTCCGTTGCCAAGAACACTGCTCATAGGGGGCCGGATAACATACCAGGATGCCTACCTGCAGCCAGAAGCTGGACTTAAATCCCCTGTATTTGCTATTCAGTATCAGCCTCCAAACAGTCTTTATGCCTTAGTTATAGTAATTTGCTCCCCCAATATTTCTGACAGAGTACTGGGTAAGGAATTTTTAAAATCTGTTAGCTCATTGCACTCCCAAAAGCATGTTCCCAGTTACCTGTTTTTTTCCCTATCAAACCTTTAACATTTGCTATGTAACTCAGAAAACTGTTTTGAAGTCTGCTTGGGACAAAGAAATTCCTTTGCAAACAATTCCAATCAAAAATGTTCCACCTCTAACAATTGCTATGTAACTGAGAAAAATTATTTTGAAGTCTGCTTGGCACAAAAAAAAAAAAAAAAATACCTTTGCAAATACTTTCAATCGAAAATGTTACACCTCCTGCACTTTCTTATAAACTTGAGTGCTTTTCCATTTTCTCTTCTCAATCATTTCTAAATTCAAGTGATTGATTCTTATAGTTATCATGCAATATATATTTAATTCTTATAGTTACCATGCAATATACTATATAGCCTACTATTTATCCCTTTTTAACAGTAGCTTCTTAGATAAATGCTAGACAGTCTGCCTATGCACTGTTAAAAGCCTAGCCAATAATCCAGGATCAGTATTAAACCCAGTACATTGTATCTCTGGAGTAAAGAACTTAACCACCTGATCATGAAGGGATTCACATCCAGATCAGGAGAGGTCATTGTACCCCTGTACTCTTCACTTATCAGACCAATGATTGAGTACAACGCCCCATTCGGAATGTACCTTACCCGACACCTGCAGCAGTTGGAAAGACCCGACTGAAGAATCTCCAGCTCTATTCAGTCGATACCGCCTGCTCAGAGGTGATCTGTGCCTGACATACAAGGCCATGTCCAACCCGAATTAATGGACATGCTCCACCTCAAAAATCCAAATCCACCAGAGCCACGAGAGCAAGAGACTTAAACCTCAACACGGATATAAATAGGACGCTGGAGGGACAGATTCATCACCCAGAGACTCCCTACACTATGGAACAGAATCCCAGTCCATGTCACTGACTCAGTTCAAGAGAAATCTTGCGAAGTGGATGGGAGATCGTCGGGTTTACCCCGGGAATCATCTCAATGGGTATAGTATTCTCATCCTAGGGGTGGTGAAAGCCACACATGAACCATTATACCAAACTTCCCCTTTTTGTTTGACATGTGACTGGCTAATCTTGCAGAGCAGGTCATTCACTTAGGACTCCTCCTATCCCTTTCTGTTTGCCTGTACTCTGATACAAATCCCTGGTTAGGAAGGCAGTTTCTAACCTGCAATTTTGGCCTCATTCTACTCTGTTACCTTCCGCTCTTTGGTAATTTGCTATGAATACTTTGGCTTATATGCCAGTTTTCTTCAGTCCCAAATCTGATTCAGACAGTTTATTCTGAATATGTTTAACTAAGTACTAAGATTAGGTAGGCTCTTTGCAGGCCAGTGTTTTTATGTCACAGGGTTTTTCTTCACTGCACAAAGGAAAATGGCCACACGATGCAGGCTGGGTAGAGTGGGTAGTATTCAAATGGCAAAGGTTAAGACAAACTTCTGTAATCCAGCTTCAGTATTTTGACTCATCTAACAACAGTGTTAATGTGGGGTTTTACTGCAATAAAAGTGTGTTAATACTTACCCATGGATTGCCCAAGGAACACTGTCTACAACACTTTTATCTTTAGAGGACTTTATGACACATTCCAAATTTTCTTTCTTTTTTTATTTACAGCTTGCTAGCTCCACCTAATTATCCTCTGGCAGCTTAGATAAGCCTTCACAGATATACTATGTCAACATGTTAGTGGTTGAAAGGATACAGGAGAGCCGTTACAGCGTCACTTTTAATATAAAGTGATACCCTCAGTAAGTTCCTTTTAGGAAGTGAACTGACATAAATGTAGCAGAGTTTTGGTTTAGAATAAAACACTGCAACAAAAGCTAAGCATACAGTGATGTTTGCAGTACCACCCAAAACATTTCTGTTTTACGCAGAAAATAAAAATCAGCCCTTCTTTACAGAGACACAATTTGATGCTGTGCTCAGTTTCCAGAATAAGAGAA
Organism: Protopterus annectens; assembly: GCF_019279795.1. NCBI lineage: Eukaryota > Metazoa > Chordata > Ceratodontiformes > Protopteridae > Protopterus > Protopterus annectens. Next base: position 1,458,009,269 of record NC_056731.1, on the reverse strand, counting down.
CAGTGAGAAATTTTACCAGTTTACAAGTCTTTAACCGATTTTGTTTTCCAATGTCAGTATAAATGTTATTTATTTATTTAAATTTGTTGACCGGGAGTGTCCGACTGGACATAGGTCCATTTTCAGCAGAGGCCCGGGGAGAAAAGCTCCATAGTTAAAATAAACAGACAATATATACATTGGATTACATAGTGAATAACAATTTACATAGCAATTACTTACAACATATTTACAGATGAAGAACATAGTACATCAGTAGACAACTAGAATCTTTATCTGTGAAGTGCATACCAGACATTAACAAATATTACAAGAAGAAAAAGACGTTCGTGCTGTATAATAAGTACTGGCTTATGAGCATCTGAGCTTGCTATAATCAAGGTAGTTAGTGGAGTGGAAAGAAAGGTAGTGGTTGGATGGGGTGGATGATATTAGAGTGGGAGTTGCAAGGGCATAGCCAGCATGTTTTTAGGTGCACTTTTAATAAAGTTTTGAAGTGGGTGCATGATGGTATGGAGGTAATTGTGAGTGGGAGTGAGTTCAATAATTTGGCTATGGCGCAAGAGAATAGTGCTTCACCAGCAGAGTTATTGGCTTTAGTGATCTGCAAGTGATTTTTGCTGCTGGATCATAGTGGTCTGGTGGTGTGATAGGGTTGGAGTAGATTCTGGAGGGATGGGACATTTAGTGGATGGTTTACTAGTTTGTGGGCGAGTGAGAGTTGATACCACTGAAGGAGGTGAGGGAGTTCAAGCCAGCCTAGTTCAGCAAGTGAGAGACAGTGGTGACTATGGTAGGATGCCCCTGTGGCGAATTTGGTGATTTTGTTGTAGCAGGTCTCTAGCTTGGTTAGATCACATTGCCTTAGTTTGATATATATTGGAGAGGCATAAAGTAGGGTGGTGATAAGGTGGGAATTTGCTATTGAAATCTTTGCTGCTTTGGTGAGAAATTGCTTATTTCTATATAACGCTCCTAGTTTTTTGTGGACTTTTTTTACAGTCATGGATATGTGAATGTCAGATTTTAGTTTATTGTCTATTTCCACTCCTAGCAATTTGGTGTGTCCAGTTGGGTATATAGTGGTGTCTTTTGCCGTGATGTTAAAGTGAGAGTTGTTTTGAGTATGTTTGGTGGGTTGGAAGATGAGTAGTTTAGTTTTGTTTGGGTTGAGTATTAATCGGGCATCGGGTAACCATGTTTCAACAGAGTAAAAGGCTTCCTGTGTGACTTTTTGCAGTTTTGGTAGGGACTGGGCTGAGCAGATGATGGTCGAGTCATCTGCGTATTGTATGAGTGTGCCATGTTTGGTGGCAGAGGCTAGATTATTGGTATAAACAGAGAAGAGTAGGGGTCAAAGGATGGATCCTTGGGGAACCCCTATGGAGATAGGTAGTTGGGGAGATATGTCATTCTGCCATACAACGGATTGTTGGCGGTCAGACAGGTAACTCTGAAACCAGTTGGTGACCGATTGTGAGAAGGATAGGTTATTGAGGACAGAGATAAGTTGTTTGTGTGGGACCATGTCAAATGCTTTACATAGGTCTAGGAAAGTAGCAGAGGAGAGAGAGCCATTGTTTTTATGCTGAAGGATAGTGTTAGTAAAGGAGAGTAAGGCAGTGGTGGTGCTATGGTTTGGTTGGAAACCATGCTGAGTACTGGAAAGGAGGTTGTTAGTAAGGAGGTAGTCTGAGACCTGAGAGTGTATGCATCTCTCTAGTATTTTGGAGAGTGGAGAGAGAATAGCTATGGGGTGGTAATTGGTTAGTTCTGTGGAGGGTCCGCCTTTGTGGAGGGGAATTATATGTGATACTTTCCACAGTGTGGGAATGTAACTTTCTGACAGAGATCGGTTAATCAAGATGGATACTGGGTAGGCCAGAGCATCAGCTGCGATTTGTAGGTATTCACTTGGGAGGCTGTCTGCTGCTAATTTGGTGGGTTTAAGTTTATTTAAGAGTTTTTTTATGTTGGAGGTAGGTACAGGAGAAAAAGAGAAGGCAGTGGGGAGATTACTAGTTGAAGGTGTGGGTTGGAGGGGGGTTGTGTTGTTTAGCTAGTGATAGTATGGTTTGGGTGAAATGTATGCTGAATGAGGTAGCAATATTTTCTGAGGAGTGAGGGATGTTAGGAGGAGGGGTACTGACTTTACCTGGGTGGAGGATGGAGTTTATGGAGGACCAGAATTGTTTGGGGCTGTGTTGTGAGGAGACTAGGGCAGACTGGTAGTATTGGGATTTGTCCTGTTTTATTAGCTTTTTGACTCTATTGCGTAGTTCTAGGAATTTCTGTCTAGCTGAGGGGTTTTGGTTTTGCCAGTGCTCCCAGGCTTTATCCCTGTTTTTCATTTCTGACTTAGTGGTTTTCTGTAGCCATGGGGAGGGTTGTGCTTTGGTTCTGGAGAATCTTATGGGGGCATGGTAATTAAGGATGTTCAGGAAGGTAGTATTAAAAGATTCAACTGCATCATCTAGACTGAGGTACTTTAGAGCATGCCAGTTACATTCTTTGAGGGATGAGATGAATGTGAGTGGGTTAAAGTTTAGTTTTTTACGTATTTGACGGCAGATGACAGGTTTAGCTTGGTATAGGTATTTTTTGAGTAGGAATGTTGGGGAGTGATCACTGAGGCTATCTGATATGATATGTTATCTGTTATGGCCATTAGTATATTAGTACTTGTTTTGTTCATTGCACAAATATGTCATTTTGCCTTCCAGCTGTCTCATTTCCTGCCTGCAAAGGGTTTGTTAACCAGTGCACTTAACTGGTTAGAAAATGGATAAATAAATAGATGAGGAAATAAGTCAATTAATGGTTTAGTATCTATAGTTTGCTAATTCTGCAGAATACATAACCATTTTTGCCAAGTTTGTATCATTCTCAAATATTGCACTCTTAGTGAAAAAAAACTCTATATAATGCATGGTCAGTAGTTATATAGAGATTTTGTTTCAGAATTTAAGAAATATAAAATTTGTAACTACTGTTTAAAATATTCTGATGCTAAAAGGCAAATACGTGACTCACATGATTTGACAATACTTAGTGGACTAAATTTAATGACAAGATGAAGAGAACATGATCTGAAAATCAGACCAGTAATGAGATGATGCTTGGGTGCTGCTGTATGATACACTTATTTTATTCATTATGTAGTCTTTATGAGATAGGAGAGATCTCTAAGTCCTTAAGCTAATATGGGAAGGAGTATGCATGCATCCATGCCAAATACCTGATCTCAGCACTACAAGAAAAATTTCTTGAAATGAAAGACACTTTGTAAAATATGTTTGGTTATTTAAGTGAAGTGGGAGTAAAAGACATGATTCTGGTTCTCATGAATAATAAAAAGCTGATTCACATCTAATGTGTTCTACTGGGGGAGTGTATGCTGAGAGAACAGTGCAATTGAATCCTGAGTAGGAGCTCTTTATCATTGTATCTTTGCTATAAACTTTTGAAATTTTCTTCAAACAATTTCTTATTTATTTGGAAAGAATAATGGTTTTACAATCTGTAAAGCAGTGTACATTCATTTATTTTTGTTATATTGCAGTAAACTGATATGGGTTCACACTTGTGAGCATATGCTTTCCTAAGTCAAAGTACAATTAAAGTTCATGAAATTAATATTGTTTCAATCTTTGATGTCAGCCAGAAGTGCTCTTCACAGCGCCTGCAATGTGCCAGGTAATGGCTCCTTCTGCAATTCGTATGGAGTTACATGTACTAGTAACATATCTAAATACAATTGTAGATTGTTTTTTGTAAGACCCATTGCTCCTACTACTATTGAAACTGTTGGAGTATCTTTCTTACACACTGCTGTTGTTTCTGCCTGCAAATCCTGATATTTTATGACTTTGTGTCTCAAGACATTGTAGTCACTGGGTGTGGCGATTTCAATGATCAGTGCTACCTTTGTCTTCTTTTCATGGACCACTATATCCAGTTTTCTAGCATCTATATTTTGAACTGTTGGTATTGGGTGATCCCATGTGATGTAAACTTCATCATTTTCTATGATGCTTTGTGGCTCAGTTTCTAGTGTTTTTCAGCCACTTCAATACCGTAATGTTTGCACAATCCCCAGTGCAACTCTCTTGCCTCATTATTATGCCTTTTAGTATACAGTCCTTCTGCCATTAGTATGTCACAACCAGCAAATAGGTGTGCAACTGTTTCCAATTTTGTTTTACAAAACCTACATTTGTCTGTTTCTCCCACATGTTCAATAGACTTTGTAAACCAACATGTATGCAGCCTACTATCTTGGGCCACCAATATTAACCTTTCATCTCTTGGTTTGAATTTGCCTCTCCTTAACCATTCCTGCATTCATTTCTGATCACTTCTTCCAGAAGTTTTCTATACTTGCAGCTATATTTATGCATTTTCCACATTTCTTGCCTTCTCATCTAGTCCTTCACCTTATATTCTTTCTTTTGATTTTGTCACATTCAGTTGCTGCCTGACTTTTATCTACTTCTGGTTTTATTTCCATTCCTGCTTGATGCCAATATGCTTCTGCTAGATTAAGCAGAAAAGTCATCTTAGATTTCATGTTTCATGTCATGTTTCAAAACTTTCACTATATTTCGATCTTGTGAGGTCAGCAGATGTGTGGAGTCCCATGATTGCTGATCTATACATGTAATCAGTTTCATGGAGGCCGATCTCTCCTTTGAAACAGGGAATATATAATCTTGGTATGTACTGATTTTTATAAATCATTTGGTGAACATGAAGCATCCTTCTTGTTCTTCTGTCTAATCTATGCAACACATTTTGGGGCCAGTCAGTCACTCCAAAACTGTAAGTTAGGACAGGAAGAGAAAATTGGTTTATAGCTTAGATTTTGTTCCTAGATGTCAATGCTGTTTTCAGGATTAATGTAAGTCTTCTAAAGTATTCCTTATTAAGTTTTATTCACATTGGTTCATATTTTATTGTTGATCCTTCATCAATTCCCAAATATTTATACACTCTCTCTTGCTCAAGTTCTTTTATATCACATTCTTTTCTCAAACTAATATTTTCCTGGTGCTGCAGTTTTCCTGCTTTAAAGGTTGCTTTTGCACATTTATCAAGACCAAATTACATTCTTATATCATCTGAAAAAGTTTTGATAACTTGCAGTTGTGCTTTCAGTTCCTCATCTGATGAACTGTACAGTTTTAAGTCATTGAAAAAGAGAAGATGAGAAGTCTTTACACTTTGTTGTTTTCTAGGAGCCAAATTATAGTCATGGTCTAAGCTGTTAAGTCGACATCTTAATGGGTTAAGGGCAAGACAGCATAGCAGCGATGACAGAGAGTCACCCTGGAATATCCCCCTTTGAATTTTTATCCGTGGGTAAAAATTTGTCCTTTATTATGGCTTAATAGCAAAGTGGTGTGCCACTGTTTCATGGTCACTGTAAAGTAGTAGATCAGTGTAGGGTGTATCTTATACAGTTTTAAGAACTCTTTTATCCATAAATGTGGGTTACTATCAAATGCTTTTTTGTAGTCAGTCCATGCCATGCTTAGATTCTTCCACTTTTTGCAGTTCTCCACTATGACTTTATTTAACAAATGATCCTTTGTTCCATATGACTTTCTTTTATTGCCCTTTTGTTGTACTTCCATAATGAGTTTTCTTCTAAATGACTATAAACTGTCAGTATCAATTCCCGTGTGTAGTCTATATGATGTCGGAAGGTATGTTATTGGTCTATAATTTTTAGGGTAGCTTGCAGGGTCACTCTTAAGTAGGAGCATTGTTTTTCCTGTTGTTAGCCATTTTGGTGTCTGTTCAGGGTGCACATATAAATAGTTCTTACTCTTGGCTAAATCTACTTGCAAAGATGTTAATACTTTTAACAAAATGTTAGGCACTATATCTGGGCTTTGGATTTTCCAATTAGAGGCTTTTTTAACTTTGTTTCCATCTCTCTGGCTATTAATTCATCCCATTTCATATCTTGTACCTTTAAACTTCTTATTCTTTCTTTTACTTCTTCTATCCATTTAGCATCTTTGTTATTTTCTACAGGATCTTCATGGATACTTCTCCAAAACGTATCTATTGTTTTCTTTTTTGGTGGTCTTTCAATTCATTTTACCTTGTTTCCCAATTCTCTATAAAACTTTTTTGAGGAGTCGTAGCATAGAGTTTGTGTGCTGTATCTTTAATAAGCATTTCTAGCACTGAATGTGCATAGAAATAGTAAATATGTGCTAGCTTCAGTGCCATTGTGAGAGTGCAGCCAGAGAGTGAGTATGTATGAGTGTAATAGCTAGCTTGTTTATAAGTTTATCTAAGTTAAAGATATTAAGCCTCAATCCTGATGTGTTTGTACATAATAAAGTTGCTTGAACAGAACACATGAAGACTCGTCTGTCTGACTGTATTAGGACGAGAGACATGGTGTCAGAAGTGGGATTCCAGAGATCGTTATTTAGAGCTATGAGGTGCAGAATTACAGTAAAGGTAAACTAATCGAAATGAGCACAAAAGAGGGCCAGGAATGAACCAAAGGCAATGAAAACTTGCAGAAACAGTTTATTTTTATAAAAAAAAGATAAAAAGGAGCATTACAAGGGCACAGACTTTATTATTAAATAAGTGAGAGGCACAAAAGGTGTATTAATTAAGAAAAATGTTTAAAATTAAGATATTTGATTGTAAACAAAGTTTTTTAAAGCAAAATGGGCATGTTTAGAGTAAAACACAGTGGAACTCTGGTCCGCTCATGATTGGCAGTGGATTTTTACAGTGCAGAATTGCCAGCCTGACACCCAACCTTCAACAAAGGCATGCCCATTCACGCTCATACTTACCTGCATGTCTTTAATGTCACTCGTCCACAGTGTGTGATTATTACTGTGCATGTATTTCGAAGAGTTTATTTGTGTGCAAAGTATAATTATTTTGTGAAGTGGAGTCAAATACAGCCATTTCAAAAAGTTTCTTGGGCTGGTTGTGTCTGTTCAGAAGGTGCCACCATTACAGAGTGTTTCTTGCACTGCCAAGAGTTATATGGCAAAGTACCACCATTTTGGGGAAGTTTTAGTGTGCTGTGCACTGTTTATTGGCAAAGTGCAATTACTTCAAAATGTTTCTTACTCTGAGCTTCTTCTGCCTGGTTTATTTGCACAGTGCAGTTACTTTGAACTGTTTCTTACACTAAGAGGTGATTTCTTACAGTACAGAAATTTCAAGAGTATTACAATGCCCAAGAGACTTATTTTGCAAAAGTTCAGTTATTCATAGGCTGCTTGTGCTATTGGGCAAAGTTACAAATACTGGCATCAATTTCTGGCATATGTACATGTTCCTGTGTTCATGCATACTTGCAAAAGATTTCACTGGTATGTGTTAATATGACAGATGGATTTTGAAACCCTCACCATTTCTATTTGATCAGAATATTGCAGAGAATTGGAGAATATTTGAGCAAGAGTATGATATTTTTACATAAGCAGGTTATTCTGACAAAGATACATGCACCGGGGCATTCATTTTGTTAAACCTAGCTGGGTCAGAGGCATAGAAAGAGAGCATTTATTTTGTGTATGCACCACCATTATATAAGGGAGAAGGTGAAAAATTGCCATATTGTTGTACAGGCTGAATCAAGGGAAGACCCTGAGTGTTTGAAGCGCAAATTCAGAGAAATGTGTAACCTCCAGACTAATATTACAATAGAAAGGTGTTTGTTTTACAAAAGAGATCAGAAACCAGGGGAAACCTTTGTACCTTATATCTGACCTGAGAAACAAAGCTAAAATGTGTTAGTTTGGTGACTTAAAAAATGAGTTAATAAAGAGCAGGCTTGTATGTGGTATTAATAGTGCAGCTGTGAGAAAGATTTTGCTTCAGGACAGTGATTTAACATTGGGTAAAGATATAGAGATTTGCCTAATCCATGAAGTCACAGAAAGACACACAAGTATGCTTGCAAGTTATAAGAGCATCATTTCTGCAGGCTCCAGAGCTAATGTAGACAGCATTTAACACGTGGCTGGCAGAAGCAGTCCTAAGCACATGGCAACTACAGCCCCTATGGGTTCTAATCAAAAACCATGTAGTTTTCCAGCAAGTTCTAAGACTAGTTCAGTTAAAGGAGCATGCTCAGTGTTGTTCAAGAATGAATCAGCAAAACCCAAATCAAGCTTTATTGTTAACTGTCGCAGCTGTGGTGCCAGTCATGAGTCTAAAAGAGAAAAATGCTTAGCATTTGGTCAGCAATGTCATAAATGTAAGAAATGGAATAATTTTCAAAACTTTTGCAAATCAAGTAACCCCCACACAGTTATGAGAATGGGTCACTCGGAAAAGCAAGTTGATCATTTCGAGAGTTACAATTTCACTTTCTATGTGGATGGTGAATCAGTAGTTGGTGACAAAGTTGTTGCAGTGAATTTGTTGGCAAAGAATGAAGTATTTTGTACTATACTGATCAATGGTAAACCACTGAGCTCAAAGTAGACTCTGGTTCAAGCTGTAATGTGATGTCAGCAGACACTTTTGCTAAGGTGAGAGCTGATGAACAACTCAATGTGGCTAGTTGTGCAAAACTTGTTGCTTATGGAGGTGAAGAAATTCAAACTGAAGGCTCAATAGTGCTTTCATGTTGTGTGGCTAGAAACTGTTACAGTTTGTTACTCTATGTAGTCTGAAGACCTCTGCAGTCCTTATTGGGTCTCAGAGACAGTTTGAAAATGAATCTACTTTCTTTTACCAAAGAAGTTCATCGTATAAGCACATGTCCTAGTTCCAAATTTTCTGAAGCCATTTTTCTCAGAGTATGCTGATGTTTTTGATGAAAAGTTGGGCAGACTTCCAGTTGTGTATTTTATGAAGTTAGACCCAGAGATCACTCTAGTGGTCAGACCAGCAAAAAACGGTTCCAATAGCTATGCAAGATAAAGCTAAAGCTTAGTTGGATAAAATGGTGCAGCAAGGTGTAATTTGTCCAGTTACAGAACCAACTGAATGGGTGTCGTCCATGGTAGCAGCCCACAGGAAAGGCTCAGATGAAATCAGAATATGTCTTGGCCTAAGGGATTTGACCAAAACATTGAAAAGACCACATCATCCAATGCATACAAATGAGGAGGTTGTATCCCTAATACCAAATGCCAATTTTTTTTCTGTCATGGATGCAAAAAGCTGATTTTGGCAAGTGATGCTTGATCGTAGTTCCTCCTTATTGACTACTTTCAGTACCCCATTTGGCAGATATAGATTCCTCAGGATGCCATTTGGAATAAACTCTGCAAGTGAAGTCTTTCAGCATGCAATGGAGAAAATTCTTTTCAAGTTATCCTCGTGCTATAATAGTAGATAATTTATTGGTTGGAGGCAATGGTGAAGCAGAGCATGACAGAAACCTTAAGAAAGTTCTAGACAGAGCATGTGAAGTAAACTTAAAGCTCAATCCTCTAAAGTACAAATTCAGACTACCAAAAGTTACATATGTAGGTCATTTATGTAATATCACTTGCTTGAGACCAGACCCTTCCAAGCAAGGAACCATTCTTGAAATGCCAGCACCAGATAATGTACAGGCTCTACAGTGTTTTCTTGGCTTGGCCAACTATTTAGGCAAGTTTATACCAGACTTCAGTGAACTGACAGCGCCTTTGAGAGAGCTGATGCACAAATATGTTATATGGTCTTGGTTGGAACAGCACCAGAAAGTATTTGAAGACCTTAAGCAGAAAATTGCCACCCCACCTACATTAAAATATTATGATGTCAATATACCAGTAACTCTTTCCTGTGATGTTTCAAAATTTGGTCTTGGCACAGTTATTCTTCAAGAGAACAGACCAGTACACTATGCATCTAGAACTCTTACCCAAACTGAAATGCAATATGCTCAAACTGAGAAAGAACATTTGGCAATAGCATTTCATGTTCAACGTTTCATGATTATATCTATGGTCAAGCTATTCAGATTGAAACTGATCACCAACCTCTAGTTACTATTCTAAAGAAGCCTATGAGTTCAGTTCCAGAGAGATTACAAAGAATGATGCTCAAATTGCAAAAGTACAACTTCAAAATGGTTTATACAAAAGGCAAACTTCTTTATCTGGCTGATACCTTATCCAGATCACCCAGAACTACAACTGAGCTGCTTCATGCAGAGAATTTTGACTTTGAGGTCATGGAAGTGCGTAATTTTTCTACCACTAGATTTGATGAGCTCTGAGATCATAAAAAAGTCAGATCCAATTTTGCAAAAGCTCCACCACTGCATTAATGTTGGATGGCCTTCAAAGCAATCTAGTGTACCACCTGAAGTGCAAACTTATTTTCCTTACAGAGATGAGATGTTGATGGAAGATGGTATCATTTTCAAAGGTCACAAAATTGTTGTTCCTGCTTCCTTACAACATGGATATATCCATCTTTTACACTGTGGTCACCATGGTACTGAATCTACCAAAAGAAGGGTGAGAGAACTAGTATTTTGGCCTTCTCTAGTAAATGACATTAATAGAGCACATTCTTCTTGTTCAGTATGCAACAGTACTAAACCGCATTTGTAAAAAGAACCACTTCACTTAAGTCAAGTTTCTAAACTGCCTTGGTCAATGCTAGCCACTGATATATTCAAGTGGAACAATCAGCATTACATAGTATTGATATACTCTTGTTTGAGCTGGTTTGAGATTCATTTACTACCTAATCTAGCATCCACTGCTGTTATTTCCAAGTTCAAATATAATTGCTCAGTCCATGGTAGTCCACACAAAGTTATTTCTGACAGTGGTACTCAATTTACTAGTCAGTTGTTTCAGAAATTTGCAAGAGAATTGGACTTTCCATGTTACTAGTAGTCTAGAATATCCACAGTCAAATGGACTAGCTGAACATGCAGTACAGAGTGCAAAGCAGTGACTTGAAAGGTTAAGGCTTGATGATACCAATGTCTTTTTGAATTTAGTCAATCTCAGAAACATAACTTTGATGATATACTTGGCTCTTCTGCTCAGAGACTTCTATCCAGGCAAACCAGAACAACATTGCCTATTAGTTCCAGTTTGTTGAGGCCTAAAGCTAAGAACAGCAGGACGATTAGAGCCCAATTTTTCAGAAAGTGTTTTTTTCCAAAAGTCCAGCTATGATAAATCGAGCAGATTTCTTCATCCATTGAAAAAAGGAGAGAGAGTGAGGATACAAATGGCAAAAGGTTCCAATCGGACTGGTCAAGTAACAGGCTTATGTACAGAGCTGAGATTCTACTTCATAGAATCTGAAGGTCTGAACTACAGGAGAAATCTTCTTCCTGTACCAGAATTTATATCACAGCATTGTTCCTATGATATAGACTCTAAATCTCAGAGCAATTCAGACAATGTTCCTGTTAGAGAATGTGTCTTAACTCCTATTCCCATTTTCTGTGATGTTCCTGATGTCCCTAAAGTTGAACATTCAGCAGAGACAATCCCAGTTGCTAGACCTCATTATAATTTCTATGTCACATGATTTGGTCATATTTCCCAACCTAATATGAAATACACAGCAACCTGAATGTGACTGCATATATCTATCTAGTTCTGTATAATTGCATGACAAAAAACTATTTGTATTGATTGCATGTCAACTGATGTCGTCAACATTGCATGACTTATTTCTAAAAGGTGGAGGATGTAGAATAGAATGTGTGTGCTGTATCTTTAAGAAGTGTTTCCAGGACTGAACGTGCATGTAAACAGCAAGCACGTGCTAGCTTCAATGCCATTTTGAGAGTGCATCCAGAGAGTAAACATGTATGAGTGTAATAGCTAGTTTGTTTATACGTTTATTTAAGTTAAAGATATTAAGCCTCAATTCTGATGTGTTTGTACATAATAAATCTGCTTGAACAGAACCCATGAAGACTTATCTGTTTGAATCTAATAGGATGAGTGACCGTCATCAATAAATTGCTTATTTTGTACTTTTCCTTCATGTTTATTTGCGAATCTTCTAAGTTATTCTGCTGTGTTGAGATTTTTAGTTTGTTACTTGCGATAGTACATGATAGATCCTGGTCTCTTCTAATACTGTGCATTGCTTTTATCATGTCTTGCTTTCTTCGTATTTTTGTTGATCTATTCCCTCCTCTATATTATTCTAACAGTGACAATTTTTGTGTTAATTACTTTTTATTTATGAACCTTCTTTCCCCTCATTACCCTGTGTTCTTGTGGTAGAACCTTATCAGTTATTAATTTAGCTGCACAGTAATATGTCCTGTTTACTTCTGTTATATTGCATGGATCTTTCTGGACAGTCCTAATTACTGTGTTCATTTTTTTTATCAAACTTTTCTCATACCTCCTGCTTAAAGCCCAAAAAGCCAGAAGGATTGTGAGGCTCCTCTTTCACAGTCTGTATTCATACTGAAAATCAAGATCAAGTGACCTTTTGCCCTTCTGCTCCATGGGAGGTTTCTGTTCCCCATGAGCTCTCCTTAGGACACTTGCATTTCTCTTTGACAGGTGTACCACCCAATCAAACTCCCCACCTGGCACTGTCTCCAGAGCAGGTCGCATATATATATATATATATATATATATATATATATATATATATATAGAGAGAGAGAGAGAGAGAGAGGCATTTTTGTATGATATATATATATATATATATATATATATATATATATATAGAGAGAGAGAGAGAGAGAGAGAGATATTTTTATATATTTATATATATATATATATATATATATATATATAGTTCCTTGCAGACATGGACTCACAGATGCTGTCACATAATTGCGTGATACAGCAATTGCTCATGCTATGTTGCTTGATTTATAATGGAGCAAGATCATAAGGCTTACATTTTACTGCTTTGTGAAAGGTCAGACAGAGACTGTCACACCTTGGAGAAAAAAGAGATATTGTCTGCCAGTGATTGCTCTTTGTCTGATGTGCAGTGACCTAGCAGCAATAATAATAATAAAGTAAGGAAGCTGCAGATCGATGCTTTCATCAAGTTATGAAGAGGGCTTTGCTCCTGCAAAAATACATCAGTATATGTATCTTTTGCTCATAAGACAGCAATCAGAAGTGCATGCATTACTCAAACTGCTAGCACTTACATGATTTAGTTCTGGAGCTGTAGTTTTATGAGCCCAGGCATGTCGAGCAGATACAACAGACCTTATTTGTTTTATTTGCATGTCTGTGTGTGTGTGTTTGCATGTGAATAATGTCTGTGTGTGTGTGTGTGTGTGTGTGTGTGTGTGTGTGTGTGTGTGTGTATGTGTATACTGTGTGTGTGTGTGTTTGCATGTGTATACTCTGTGTGTGTGTGTGTGTGTGTGTGTGTGTGTGTGTGTGTGTGTGTGTGTGTGTGTGTGTGTGTGTGTCTGTGTATATGTCTTATATGTTTTGGTATTTTACATAAATATATGCATTTTAGGAAAGATAAACAAGTTGTTGCATGGAACAAAGCAGTGCACAGAATAAAAAATATAGTCCACCAAAAAAACAAAAAAGAAAACAAAACTCCAGCAGCAAAGCTGGTCCATGTAACTTATTCCATTATTATGTTAACAGCATGGAACAAGACAAATAAGCAGCACAGCAAGTTTCCCTGCTCATGCAGCCCACACACAAGCATATCTATCTCTCTCTTAAATCTATCAGTTTTAATAAAGATATATATATATATATATATATATATATATATATATATATATATATATATATATATATACATACACAGATACAGATATGGCTATAGATATAGATATGCATTTACTGCCATGTTATCAAGGACTGCAGGCAGTACTGATGTGCAGAATCCTGAAAGCATCACACCAAAATTCTAAAATGAACCTATGTTGGCACTAGTTCTGGGTGCAGAATGATGGGGAGTTTAAACATTTACCCCGGGATTCAATAACGCCTACACAAAGTGTGCATTAAGTGTGCACTGTTCTGGGTGAACAGACAACATAGACATAACTCATACCTTCTTCCTCCTAAGTTTAGTTTTCCTACTGATATTCTTGTAGCTTTAAATATTAACAGAGATTCATAAAGGTTACCACAAAATGTAGACTACATGTGCACTTAGTGTAATCTTTCTGAGTGACTAGAAAGCACAAAAAATGTGATAAGAATTATATTGAATACATACTGTGCACACTTATTGTACACTTAGTATAGCCTTTATTGAATTGAGCCCTTGGTGTTTTACATACTTGAGGGAATGAGCATTTCAGATTTTGGTATAATCATTTCTGGAATCATACATTAGTGTTGTGGTTCATTTCTTTTTTTACACAAAAACACCTTTATTGAATCATCACTTATGACATAGGCAAGCATACATTCATGTAAATGAAACAAACTAAATTCACGTATTTTCAGTTGCAAATGCTATACATCACAAATAATCTTGTATGCAATCATTGTCAATTCAGCATTACATAGCCCATTCAATTCCTGCCTTCCCTTAAACCTCATTTCTCCTCCAAAACATTATTCTGCATGTATTGTTCCAACAATTCCCATTTGTTTTCTATGTAATTTGCTCCTACCCTATCCTAAATGTAAATAAAACCAATGACACTCTCAGTTCCTAAAGCACGATGTGCCCAGCACAAAGGCACCAGTGAACACTCAGCGTCAGGTGAATAATTCAAAATTTATTGCACAAAAACGTTTCTCACTACACGAATTTAAGTACACACAAAATTGATCTAACTCATCACTGTTACCTTTCCACAATAAAAATATGTCGTCCAAAAACCGAAGGTAACATGTAACATACTTGTACCACTCAGATTTGAAGACATATTCCTTTTCCCAGTCGAATACCACCAGGTTGGCATATATGGGGGCACACGCTGCCCCCATCGCTACTCCCTTAATCTGCTGGTGGTATTCCCCTTCATAGTATATGTAATTATGTGCTAAGACTGTCTCCATGAACTCCAAAAGCAATACATTTTTCTCTTCAGATGTCACCCCAAGACTGTGCATACTTTCATGAAACCTTATCAGACCTTCTTCTTTGGGTATATTTGAAAAAAGGTCAATGACGTCAATAGTCACTAACCATTCCACCCCTTTCGCTAACTCTGGTTGTAATCTACCAAGGAAGTCCCATGAATCATACACCAAGTGTGGTATTTTCCTTAATGTTGGTTTGAGCCATTTGTCAATCACTCTACCAAAAGGGAAAGTCTTGGCCTGACTTCCTGAAATTATAGGCCTAAATGGGGGATCCTGTAAGTCTTTATGAACCTTAGGGATACCTATCCTAAATGTCCCACTTCCAGTTATTTTATCTCTGTTACTATACTCACTACTTCTAGTATAGTTGGTTGAGACTTTGATTTCCATTTTCTAGTGCATTTTGGCAGCCACTAGAATTAAACTCATCAAGACTTTGCTATGTTCAAGCAATTCTGATTCTGTATCACACCTCAGAAAAATCATTTTTTTGTTACACAATTTTGCTCATCCAGTATTACTGACAAAGTAGTCTGCAGGGAATTTTTAAACTATGTGAAATTATTACACTCAAAAAAGATATGATTCTTGATTCTTTTTTACCCCTACCTGTACGCCAGCGGAGAGAATCCAGAGGGAGGTCGACGAGTCATGGAAGGCGGAAGAGGCATACATCAGGGGAATCAACAAACAAAAGGGGACGACGAAAAGATTAAAGGACTTAGTGTTTAATTTATCAGACAGAACGCTAACCCGTATGGACTACCAGGTATTAAATAGAGGATTGAGCTTTATTCCTGCTCAAATTAGTGATGTATCTGTTTTGTTAACTGAATTACGTTTTTTCACCCGTAATATAGCGCTAGCTTTGTTTCACAAACCATCTAATATGAATAATGATGTTTCAAGTGAGGGGGTGGGTGCTTTTGAATGCTACAGAAAGAAAAGTACCTTCTCACCTGTTTTACACCCTTATGTTGAATGTTTTCTTAAGGCTTGTGAAAATGATTTGTATAAACACTATGATAGTCTTGAGCAAGGCTCTAAAATGCTTTTTCATAACATCTCTAAGGATGAAAGACTAGCGATGAATGCCCTGGTGAAAGATAAAGAAGTAACCATTAGACCGGCTGATAAGGGAGGGGGTATTGTTGTACTTAATACAACTGACTATATAAAATACATGACTACACTTTTAAAAGATGACTCTACCTATAGAGAAATAGATAGGAAGATAGTTGATAAGTTGATATATGAAGTACACCATGATTTGTATGACATGATGGTAAATAGGCAAATTAGTTATGATTTTTATTTGTTTTTGTTAATTGAACATCCGCTCATACCAAGCATCAAGGGGCTCCCTAAGATGCATAAGGGGAAAACACCACCACCCCTTCGTCCTATTGTTGCAGGACATCAGTGGGTTACAGAGAATATGTCTATATTTGTTGAAAATAAACTAAAACCCATAGTATATAAAATCAATACTATTTTGAAAGATTCCTATCAATTGATTGATCACCTTAACAACATACAGGGTAAGATTCTAGAGAAACATCTCCTAGTTACATTGGATGTCAAGAGTCTTTACGGTGATACCCAATGCATATGGCTTGGAAGCCATAAGACATCTATTGAATGTTTTTGGCCTCTATAACAATAGTGAACAAATATTACTTAATGCTCTACTAGAATTAGTACTTACAAGAAACGTTATGATGTTTAATAATGCATTTTTTCTACAACAGTGGGGGGTAGCCATGGGCACCCCCTGCGCCAATTCATATGCTAATTTGGTGGTATATGAATGGGAGACCACTACTTTGTTTCCACATACAGAATTTAATAAAGTAATAGCATACTACAGATTTGTAGACGATATACTGATGATTTGGGATGGGACACCAGAACAACTTGAAGCATTCATCATAGATCTAGAAAGGACTACAGATTTTTTGAGATTTTCTCTGGAATACTCATATTCCAGTGTTAACTTTCTAGACCTAAATATTACCAAATCAAAGGCAGGCAGGGTAGTCACATCCCTTCATAGAAAAGATTGTTGGAAGAACACATTATTAGCACATGATAGTATGCATCCCAGGTTTATTTTCTCAAATATAATTAAAGGACAGTTTAGTAGGATAAATAGGATCTGTCAAGATAAAGAGGAACGAAATATTGAATTTGATAAACTTGAATGTCTCCTCCTAGATAGAGGGTATAAACAGGCAAATATAATACATGTAAAAGAAAGATTTATCAATGACCAACAACCTAAACCTAGGGTAATGCATAACTATTATCATGGTTATGGACATCATAAATTCTTAGAACAAAAGCAAGTAAGATGTATTATAAGCTACACAAGTGATAACAAGTATATCACTGATATAATTAGTAAAAATTGGTCGATTTTGACAGCTAGTGATGAAATTAGGAATCTAGTAGGAAGTAGAGCATCATTTACATTTAAGAATATGTTAAATCTGAAAAGAATTTTATGTAATGAGAGGTTTATTGACAATACTATTAGCAGTGCCACTAGAGGCACTATTCCCTGTGGAGGATGTACCTCTTGCAAATGGGTATCGACTGATAAGAAATTCTCTAGTCCTGAATTGTCAAAGGAGATTATAATTAATTGTACAGCGAGCTGTAATGATACAAATGTTGTCTATTTAGCTACTTGTATGTCCTGCCCTGTTTTTATGTGGGCATGACAACAAGGAGACTCAGGGACAGGATACAAGAGCACTTATATGCAATAAAAAAACATGATCAAAAGAATGCATTGTTTAAACATGTCTCTGAATATCCGGACCACACCTTTGTCTTTAGAGTTTTACAAAAAAGGACACCAAATTTAAGAAAAGGTGATAATTTTAATGATCTAGAGAGCCTGGAATTGAATTGGATATTCAGAACTAGAGCACATAAATACCCTGGCCTCAATAGCTATGTCAGTATCAGATCACAGCTAAAGAAAAGGAAATATCATTCATAAATATCCTGCAACACATATATATGTACACTCTATTAGAGCGCCTGTATATTTGGTATGGCTATGTAAATAGTTAGATGTGTATCATATCATATATATTTTTTATTCATACACATCCATATATATTTTCATATATATTTTCATTCCCATTTTTATTTCATTTACACTTTATCCAGTGACATAAAGTTTGTTTTAATTTAAGATGTATGTTTATTCTATATCATATACACTTCTCTTTTTTCACCATTCGGTAGGTGATGCCATATTTACAAACCATAGACATGATTCAGTGACTATGGGAGAGAATGTAACCTTCCTTGATAGGTTATTCAATATAGTTTTTGAGTATCTGGTTGTTCACTTTATACATATTTTGATATAAATTCCATCAGTCTTTGCATTTTTTAGTTATTTCACATGTCTCCTTTATAGGAATCTTATTAATTAAATTTACTTTTAGTGTTTTTTAAATTCCAAATACTTAAAAGTTTTTCAATGAGTTTTTATAGAATATATAGGTTTATACAGAATATGAACTTTTCTTGAAAAGAATATTAGTAATAGGATGAGACACTAAAATGTATACTACGACACTCTTACAGCATACAAGTCTCTACCCATTATTGCTGCCCTTAACAGAGCAGTAATCTTATTCATTTCATTTTATATCTCTATTCTGTTTTATTTCATTTATTACTACCTGTCTATACAACACTTTGTACTGTTGGTCACTATGTACAAATTCTTGACTCATATATATAAATTTATAATATATTTTTATATGTCACATTTTTAGTATTCCTGTATTAATATATTTGTCTATATTCTAATATTCATGTTCAACAATAATTTTTTAGATGAGTATATATAGATGTATTACCTAATGTAATGAAATATCATTGTGGTTTAATTGTGAGCGTAAAAAACAGGAAGGTGGGTTGGTCTCTAGATTTTGATAAGACGTGGATAGTATATTGAGACCATTTAGTTACTATAAGTATGTATGAAATGTACACTATATGTAACATTGGTTATTTATACATATTTTTCAAGGCAACTTTTGCATTTGAAATGAAACTTTACCATTTATGGTAGTTTTTTACTAATTAATATCAGGAAATGAAAAAACAAAATGAAAAAATTTTATATGCTAACTAAGTGTTCTTTACTATGAATGTATGTTAATTGTGTATACATATGTATTAGCACATCTTGGTTTGTCTTGCTTTGATACAGCCCGTTTTGTTTTGATCTAGGCTGATGTGCTGTGGTAGTAAGGAATATATCTTTTACTAGAAGGAGCATTCTGACTTTAAGATCCTAATTGATTTATGATCAATTAACTAATTATAGGATACAGTTGAATGATATATAAGTCAGTAGTATTTTAGAGTGTTTTAAACTTGTCTGAAGAAGCGTGCACTTCGCAGCGCTCACATCCTGGATTTTTATATGAATTAAAGTTTTTGCATCAATCGTGGTGTTGGTCTACTTCTTCCTTACTACCATTGGTCTTTTGTGGCTGACCAACTTCAAGGGGAAGGTGCGCTCTTTACTTCAACTACATTTTTGCTGTTTGGCTTCCACCGACTCCCTACACGATGGAGAACACCAATATTGAGCTTGAATATCATCCTGAAAGAAATATGTCTAATTCCAGATGGGTCCAATTGATGGAACAGAGGTCTAATCCACTTCTAAGCATGGACTTATCTATTCAGCCAAATGCAACTGAAACAGGTACTGCCAGTTTGCTTAATGACTTTAATCCGCTCTATAAAGAGTTAGAAAATGACCTGTATAAACAATTTAGGCTTATATGGCAACGCCGGCATCTAGAGGCATGTCTCCATCATAAAGTAGTACCCAGGGGAATGAGGGTACTATGCATGCCCTCATACGGAGATAGCCATCCCATATTACTGAAGAACTGGCAAAAGTTAAATATTGAATTAGGCTACAAATATATACAACTCATTATCGACCATTTTCAACCCATTGAGGCTGAATTAACAACTAAAACGGAGTCATTATATAAAGACATCTGTAAAAGATTTAAAGGCGAAATGTTTATGAACAAAATAGATAGCCTTATCAATCAGGTCAGTGCCTATGGGGAACGCCTGCAAATTGTCAAATTACGTAAACTGCAGCGAGATGTTCATGATTTCTCCAACGGCCAAGTGTTCCTATGGCCACGCTATAACCAGAGGGAAGGACGTCCACAAACTAATGTTATTGAAAGAGAGACGAGAGGTCCAGCTGAAATTACTGCATCTGTTTCTTTAAAAGATTTAGTAAACTCCGGTGAAGTCAGCACGGTGAGCGTGATGAACAGCTCATGCGCATCCACTGATGACAACACTCCTCCACCCAACCAACAAGCGCTGACACACGCACGAGAGCCGGGAGCCAAACCGAAACTACAACAGTCGAACCTTGATTCTTTTTTACCCCTACCTGTACGCCAGCGGAGAGAATCCAGAGGGAGGTCGACGAGTCATGGAAGGCGGAAGAGGCATACATCAGGGGAATCAACAAACAAAAGGGGACGACGAAAAGATTAAAGGACTTAGTGTTTAATTTATCAGACAGAACGCTAACCCGTATGGACTACCAGGTATTAAATAGAGGATTGAGCTTTATTCCTGCTCAAATTAGTGATGTATCTGTTTTGTTAACTGAATTACGTTTTTTCACCCGTAATATAGCGCTAGCTTTGTTTCACAAACCATCTAATATGAATAATGATGTTTCAAGTGAGGGGGTGGGTGCTTTTGAATGCTACAGAAAGAAAAGTACCTTCTCACCTGTTTTACACCCTTATGTTGAATGTTTTCTTAAGGCTTGTGAAAATGATTTGTATAAACACTATGATAGTCTTGAGCAAGGCTCTAAAATGCTTTTTCATAACATCTCTAAGGATGAAAGACTAGCGATGAATGCCCTGGTGAAAGATAAAGAAGTAACCATTAGACCGGCTGATAAGGGAGGGGGTATTGTTGTACTTAATACAACTGACTATATAAAATACATGACTACACTTTTAAAAGATGACTCTACCTATAGAGAAATAGATAGGAAGATAGTTGATAAGTTGATATATGAAGTACACCATGATTTGTATGACATAATGGTAAATAGGCAAATTAGTTATGATTTTTATTTGTTTTTGTTAATTGAACATCCGCTCATACCAAGCATCAAGGGGCTCCCTAAGATGCATAAGGGGAAAACACCACCACCCCTTCGTCCTATTGTTGCAGGACATCAGTGGGTTACAGAGAATATGTCTATATTTGTTGAAAATAAACTAAAACCCATAGTATATAAAATCAATACTATTTTGAAAGATTCCTATCAATTGATTGATCACCTTAACAACATACAGGGTAAGATTCTAGAGAAACATCTCCTAGTTACATTGGATGTCAAGAGTCTTTTTACGGTGATACCCAATGCATATGGCTTGGAAGCCATAAGACATCTATTGAATGTTTTGGCCTCTATAACAATAGTGAACAAATATTACTTAATGCTCTACTAGAATTAGTACTTACAAGAAACGTTATGATGTTTAATAATGCATTTTTTCTACAACAGTGGGGGGTAGCCATGGGCACCCCCTGCGCCAATTCATATGCTAATTTGGTGGTATATGAATGGGAGACCACTACTTTGTTTCCACATACAGAATTTAATAAAGTAATAGCATACTACAGATTTGTAGACGATATACTGATGATTTGGGATGGGACACCAGAACAACTTGAAGCATTCATCATAGATCTAGAAAGGACTACAGATTTTTTGAGATTTTCTCTGGAATACTCATATTCCAGTGTTAACTTTCTAGACCTAAATATTACCAAATCAAAGGCAGGCAGGGTAGTCACATCCCTTCATAGAAAAGATTGTTGGAAGAACACATTATTAGCACATGATAGTATGCATCCCAGGTTTATTTTTCAAATATAATTAAAGGACAGTTTAGTAGGATAAATAGGATCTGTCAAGATAAAGAGGAACGAAATATTGAATTTGATAAACTTGAATGTCTCCTCCTAGATAGAGGGTATAAACAGGCAAATATAATACATGTAAAAGAAAGATTTATCAATGACCAACAACCTAAACCTAGGGTAATGCATAACTATTATCATGGTTATGGACATCATAAATTCTTAGAACAAAAGCAAGTAAGATGTATTATAAGCTACACAAGTGATAACAAGTATATCACTGATATAATTAGTAAAAATTGGTCGATTTTGACAGCTAGTGATGAAATTAGGAATCTAGTAGGAAGTAGAGCATCATTTACATTTAAGAATATGTTAAATCTGAAAAGAATTTTATGTAATGAGAGGTTTATTGACAATACTATTAGCAGTGCCACTAGAAGCACTATTCCTGTGGAGGATGTACCTCTTGCAAATGGGTATCGACTGATAAGAAATTCTCTAGTCCTGAATTGTCAAAGGAGATTATAATTAATTGTACAGCGAGCTGTAATGATACAAATGTTGTCTATTTAGCTACTTGTATGTCCTGCCCTGTTTTTATGTGGGCATGACAACAAGGAGACTCAGGGACAGGATACAAGAGCACTTATATGCAATAAAAAACATGATCAAAAGAATGCATTGTTTAAACATGTCTCTGAATATCGGACCACACCTTTGTCTTTAGAGTTTTACAAAAAAGGACACCAAATTTAAGAAAAGGTGATAATTTTAATGATCTAGAGAGCCTGGAATTGAATTGGATATTCAGAACTAGAGCACATAAATACCCTGGCCTCAATAGCTATGTCAGTATCAGATCACAGCTAAAGAAAAGGAAATATCATTCATAAATATCCTGCAACACATATATATGTACACTCTATTAGGAGCGCCTGTATATTTGGTATGGCTATGTAAATAGTTAGATGTGTATCATATCATATATATTTTTTATTCATACACATCCATATATATTTTCATATATATTTTCATTCCCATTTTTATTTCATTTACACTTTATCCAGTGACATAAAGTTTGTTTTAATTTAAGATGTATGTTTATTCTATATCATATACACTTCTCTTTTTTCACCATTCGGTAGGTGATGCCATATTTACAAACCATAGACATGATTCAGTGACTATGGGAGAGAATGTAACCTTCCTTGATAGGTTATTCAATATAGTTTTGAGTATCTGGTTGTTCACTTTATACATATTTTGATATAAATTCCATCAGTCTTTGCATTTTTTAGTTATTTCACATGTCTCCTTTATAGGAATCTTATTAATTAAATTTACTTTTAGTGTTTTTTAAATTCCAAATACTTAAAAGTTTTTCAATGAGTTTTTATAGAATATATAGGTTTATACAGAATATGAACTTTTCTTGAAAAGAATATTAGTAATAGGATGAGACACTAAAATGTATACTACGACACTCTTACAGCATACAAGTCTCTACCCATTATTGCTGCCCTTAACAGAGCAGTAATCTTATTCATTTCATTTTATATCTCTATTCTGTTTTATTTCATTTATTACTACCTGTCTATACAACACTTTGTACTGTTGGTCACTATGTACAAATTCTTGACTCATATATATAAATTTATAATATATTTTTATATGTCACATTTTTAGTATTCCTGTATTAATATATTTGTCTATATTCTAATATTCATGTTCAACAATAATTTTTAGATGAGTATATATAGATGTATTACCTAATGTAATGAAATATCATTGTGGTTTAATTGTGAGCGTAAAAACAGGAAGGTGGGTTGGTCTCTAGATTTTGATAAGACGTGGATAGTATATTGAGACCATTTAGTTACTATAAGTATGTATGAAATGTACACTATATGTAACATTGGTTATTTATACATATTTTCAAGGCAACTTTTGCATTTGAAATGAAACTTTACCATTTATGGTAGTTTTTACTAATTAATATCAGGAAATGAAAAAACAAAATGAAAAAATTTTATATGCTAACTAAGTGTTCTTTACTATGAATGTATGTTAATTGTGTATACATATGTATTAGCACATCTTGGTTTGTCTTGCTTTGATACAGCCCGTTTTGTTTTGATCTAGGCTGATGTGCTGTGGTAGTAAGGAATATATCTTTTACTAGAAGGAGCATTCTGACTTTAAGATCCTAATTGATTTATGATCAATTAACTAATTATAGGATACAGTTGAATGATATATAAGTCAGTAGTATTTTAGAGTGTTTTAAACTTGTCTGAAGAAGCGTGCACTTCGCAGCACGCGAAAGCGCTCACATCCTGGATTTTTATATGAATTAAAGTTTTTGCATCAATCGTGGTGTTGGTCTACTTCTTCCTTACTACCATTGGTCTTTTGTGGCTGACCAACTTCAAGGGGAAGGTGCGCTCTTTACTTCAACTACATTTTTGCTGTTTGGCTTCCACCGACTCCCTACACGATGGAGAACACCAATATTGAGCTTGAATATCATCCTGAAAGAAATATGTCTAATTCCAGATGGGTCCAATTGATGGAACAGAGGTCTAATCCACTTCTAAGCATGGACTTATCTATTCAGCCAAATGCAACTGAAACAGGTACTGCCAGTTTGCTTAATGACTTTAATCCGCTCTATAAAGAGTTAGAAAATGACCTGTATAAACAATTTAGGCTTATATGGCAACGCCGGCATCTAGAGGCATGTCTCCATCATAAAGTAGTACCCAGGGGAATGAGGGTACTATGCATGCCCTCGTACGGAGATAGCCATCCCATATTACTGAAGAACTGGCAAAAGTTAAATATTGAATTAGGCTACAAATATATACAACTCATTATCGACCATTTTCAACCCATTGAGGCTGAATTAACAACTAAAACGGAGTCATTATATAAAGACATCTGTAAAAGATTTAAAGGCGAAATGTTTATGAACAAAATAGATAGCCTTATCAATCAGGTCAGTGCCTATGGGGAACGCCTGCAAATTGTCAAATTACGTAAACTGCGGCGAGATGTTCATGATTTCTCCAACGGCCAAGTGTTCCTATGGCCACGCTATAACCAGAGGGAAGGACGTCCACAAACTAATGTTATTGAAAGAGAGACGAGAGGTCCAGCTGAAATTACTGCATCTGTTTCTTTAAAAGATTTAGTAAACTCCGGTGAAGTCAGCACGGTGAGCGTGATGAACAGCTCATGCGCATCCACTGATGACAACACTCCTCCACCCAACCAACAAGCTGACACACGCACGAGCCGAGCCAAACCGAACTACAACAGTCGAACCTTGATTCTTTTTACCCTACCTGTACCAGCGAGAGAATCCAGAGGGAGGTCGACGAGTCATGGAAGGCGGAAGAGGCATACATCAGGGAATCAACAAACAAAGGGGACGACGAAAAGATTAAAGGACTTAGTGTTTAATTTATCAGACAGAACGCTAACCCGTATGGACTACCAGGTATTAAATAGAGGATTGAGCTTTATTCCTGCTCAAATTAGTGATGTATCTGTTTTGTTAACTGAATTACGTTTTTTCACCCGTAATATAGCGCTAGCTTTGTTTCACAAACCATCTAATATGAATAATGATGTTTCAAGTGAGGGGGTGGGTGCTTTTGAATGCTACAGAAAGAAAAGTACCTTCTCACCTGTTTTACACCCTTATGTTGAATGTTTTCTTAAGGCTTGTGAAAATGATTTGTATAAACACTATGATAGTCTTGAGCAAGGCTCTAAAATGCTTTTTCATAACATCTCTAAGGATGAAAGACTAGCGATGAATGCCCTGGTGAAAGATAAAGAAGTAACCATTAGACCGGCTGATAAGGGAGGGTATTGTTGTACTTAATACAACTGACTATATAAAATACATGACTACACTTTTAAAAGATGACTCTACCTATAGAGAAATAGATAGGAAGATAGTTGATAAGTTGATATATGAAGTACACCATGATTTGTATGACATGATGGTAAATAGGCAAATTAGTTATGATTTTTATTTGTTTTTGTTAATTGAACATCCGCTCATACCAAGCATCAAGGGGCTCCCTAAGATGCATAAGGGGAAAACACCACCACCCCTTCGTCCTATTGTTGCAGGACATCAGTGGGTTACAGAGAATATGTCTATATTTGTTGAAAATAAACTAAAACCCATAGTATATAAAATCAATACTATTTTGAAAGATTCCTATCAATTGATTGATCACCTTAACAACATACAGGGTAAGATTCTAGAGAAACATCTCCTAGTTACATTGGATGTCAAGAGTCTTTTTACGGTGATACCCAATGCATATGGCTTGGAAGCCATAAGACATCTATTGAATGTTTTTGGCCTCTATAACAATAGTGAACAAATATTACTTAATGCTCTACTAGAATTAGTACTTACAAGAAACGTTATGATGTTTAATAATGCATTTTTCTACAACAGTGGGGGTAGCCATGGGCACCCCTGCCAATTCATATGCTAATTTGGTGGAATATGAATGGGAGTCCCCTACTTAGCTTCCACATTCAGAATTTAGTAAAGTAATTGCAGACTACAGATTTGTAGGCGATATACTGATGATTTGGGATGGGACACCAGAACAACTTGAAGCATTCATCATAGATCTAGAAAGGACTACAGATTTTTTGAGATTTTCTCTGGAATACTCATATTCCAGTGTTAACTTTCTAGACCTAAATATTACCAAATCAAAGGCAGGCAGGGTAGTCACATCCCTTCATAGAAAAGATTGTTGGAAGAACACATTATTAGCACATGATAGTATGCATCCCAGGTTTATTTTCTCAAATATAATTAAAGGACAGTTTAGTAGGATAAATAGGATCTGTCAAGATAAAGAGGAACGAAATATTGAATTTGATAAACTTGAATGTCTCCTCCTAGATAGAGGGTATAAACAGGCAAATATAATACATGTAAAAGAAAGATTTATCAATGACCAACAACCTAAACCTAGGGTAATGCATAACTATTATCATGGTTATGGACATCATAAATTCTTAGAACAAAAGCAAGTAAGATGTATTATAAGCTACACAAGTGATAACAAGTATATCACTGATATAATTAGTAAAAATTGGTCGATTTTGACAGCTAGTGATGAAATTAGGAATCTAGTAGGAAGTAGAGCATCATTTACATTTAAGAATATGTTAAATCTGAAAAGAATTTTATGTAATGAGAGGTTTATTGACAATACTATTAGCAGTGCCACTAGAGGCACTATTCCCTGTGGAGGATGTACCTCTTGCAAATGGGTATCGACTGATAAGAAATTCTCTAGTCCTGAATTGTCAAAGGAGATTATAATTAATTGTACAGCGAGCTGTAATGATACAAATGTTGTCTATTTAGCTACTTGTATGTCCTGCCCTGTTTTTTATGTGGGCATGACAACAAGGAGACTCAGGGACAGGATACAAGAGCACTTATATGCAATAAAAAAACATGATCAAAAGAATGCATTGTTTAAACATGTCTCTGAATATCCGGACCACACCTTTGTCTTTAGAGTTTTACAAAAAAGGACACCAAATTTAAGAAAAGGTGATAATTTTAATGATCTAGAGAGCCTGGAATTGAATTGGATATTCAGAACTAGAGCACATAAATACCCTGGCCTCAATAGCTATGTCAGTATCAGATCACAGCTAAAGAAAAGGAAATATCATTCATAAATATCCTGCAACACATATATATGTACACTCTATTAGGAGCGCCTGTATATTTGGTATGGCTATGTAAATAGTTAGATGTGTATCATATCATATATATTTTTTATTCATACACATCCATATATATTTTCATATATATTTTCATTCCCATTTTTATTTCATTTACACTTTATCCAGTGACATAAAGTTTGTTTTAATTTAAGATGTATGTTTATTCTATATCATATACACTTCTCTTTTTTCACCATTCGGTAGGTGATGCCATATTTACAAACCATAGACATGATTCAGTGACTATGGGAGAGAATGTAACCTTCCTT
This sequence comes from Protopterus annectens, assembly GCF_019279795.1. NCBI lineage: Eukaryota > Metazoa > Chordata > Ceratodontiformes > Protopteridae > Protopterus > Protopterus annectens. The sequence continues at coordinate 1,457,981,275 of NC_056731.1, read as the reverse complement.
GATAGGTTATTCAATATAGTTTTTGAGTATCTGGTTGTTCACTTTATACATATTTTGATATAAATTCCATCAGTCTTTGCATTTTTTAGTTATTTCACATGTCTCCTTTATAGGAATCTTATTAATTAAATTTACTTTTAGTGTTTTTTAAATTCCAAATACTTAAAAGTTTTTCAATGAGTTTTTATAGAATATATAGGTTTATACAGAATATGAACTTTTCTTGAAAAGAATATTAGTAATAGGATGAGACACTAAAATGTATACTACGACACTCTTACAGCATACAAGTCTCTACCCATTATTGCTGCCCTTAACAGAGCAGTAATCTTATTCATTTCATTTTATATCTCTATTCTGTTTTATTTCATTTATTACTACCTGTCTATACAACACTTTGTAGTGTTGGTCACTATGTACAAATTCTTGACTCATATATATAAATTTATAATATATTTTTATATGTCACATTTTTAGTATTCCTGTATTAATATATTTGTCTATATTCTAATATTCATGTTCAACAATAATTTTTTAGATGAGTATATATAGATGTATTACCTAATGTAATGAAATATCATTGTGGTTTAATTGTGAGCGTAAAAAACAGGAAGGTGGGTTGGTCTCTAGATTTTGATAAGACGTGGATAGTATATTGAGACCATTTAGTTACTATAAGTATGTATGAAATGTACACTATATGTAACATTGGTTATTTATACATATTTTTCAAGGCAACTTTTGCATTTGAAATGAAACTTTACCATTTATGGTAGTTTTTTACTAATTAATATCAGGAAATGAAAAAACAAAATGAAAAAATTTTATATGCTAACTAAGTGTTCTTTACTATGAATGTATGTTAATTGTGTATACATATGTATTAGCACATCTTGGTTTGTCTTGCTTTGATACAGCCCGTTTTGTTTTGATCTAGGCTGATGTGCTGTGGTAGTAAGGAATATATCTTTTACTAGAAGGAGCATTCTGACTTTAAGATCCTAATTGATTTATGATCAATTAACTAATTATAGGATACAGTTGAATGATATATAAGTCAGTAGTATTTTAGAGTGTTTTAAACTTGTCTGAAGAAGCGTGCACTTCGCAGCACGCGAAAGCGCTCACATCCTGGATTTTTATATGAATTAAAGTTTTTGCATCAATCGTGGTGTTGGTCTACTTCTTCCTTACTACTACTACTGTGCATACTTTCATGAAACCTTATCAGACCTTCTTCTTTGGGTATATTTGAAAAAAGGTCAATGACGTCAATAGTCACTAACCATTCCACCCCTTTCGCTAACTCTGGTTGTAATCTACCAAGGAAGTCCCATGAATCATACACCAAGTGTGGTATTTTCCTTAATGTTGGTTTGAGCCATTTGTCAATCACTCTACCAAAAGGGAAAGTCTTGGCCTGACTTCCTGAAATTATAGGCCTAAATGGGGGATCCTGTAAGTCTTTATGAACCTTAGGGATACCTATCCTAAATGTCCCACTTCCAGTTATTTTATCTCTGTTACTATACTCACTACTTCTAGTATAGTTGGTTGAGACTTTGATTTCCATTTTCTAGTGCATTTTGGCAGCCACTAGAATTAAACTCATCAAGACTTTGCTATGTTCAAGCAATTCTGATTCTGTATCACACCTCAGAAAAATCATTTTTTTGTTACACAATTTTGCTCATCCAGTATTACTGACAAAGTAGTCTGCAGGGAATTTTTAAACTATGTGAAATTATTACACTCAAAAAAGATATGCTCCCAATTATCTCTGTCTTCCATATCACACCTCCCAACATTTGCAGTTTTCCTGAGGAAAAATTCTTTGCAGTTTCCTTTGGGTGTTAAATACTTAGGCAAATACTTCCCAGCAAAAATCGTAAATTCTCTAGACTTTTTTGCATATTTGGGGGGCATACGTATATCCTCCTGTTGTTTCTTTGTGAATTTCTTATCCAAACTCTCTTCCCAATCCTTTCTAACCTCTTATGATTGATTGCTATAATTCCCATGGATTGTTTAGTATGCCTACTAATTATTCCTATTTTAACAGCAGCTTCTGTTCTACATTCTACTAAAAATTCTACCAGTGCTGGTCTTTCACTTAGGATCACCTTATTCCTTTCTCTTTGCCTATACTCTGATATCAATCTTTGATAGTGAATGCAATATCTAGCTTGCAGTCCAATTGTATTCTTGGACTCTTCCCATTCCATTACCTCTTTAATTATTTGCTCCCAATACCTTGATTCCTTTGCCAGTTTTCCTCCAGTAACTTCTAGCCCTCTCTTGCCTGTTCTCTGAACCTCTAACTGCAGTCATCCCTATCAGTAGAATCTCCTTTCTTTATTTCTGTGCTGAGTTAGTTCTTAGAATATTTTTTTGCTACTTTACAGGTATAATATTCAGTGTAATTATTGTTATTCTTGCATCCAAAACTACAATCTCTCTCTATTTCTTGAGTCATCCCATTGTTTCAACATCCTTTTCCACTTTGAATTACAGCTTTCTGCTTGTGCTGTGTGTAAGAGGCTTAACTGTGTACTCTGAACTACTCCTTCAAATCAGGTAATGCCAAACCACGTTGTTCTGTTTGAAGGATCAACTTATTCCATTTGACTCTTCCTCTCTTCCCCTTCCAGATAAAACCCTTCAACTCTTTACCACAACTTCTGCTCATATTGTTGTGGTTCTTGATAACATGCTAGTAAAAAATTGTTCTCCCTCTCTCTCTCTTTATAGATATATATACGTACATATATATATATATATATATATATATATATATATACGTACATATATATATATATATATATATATATATATATATATATATGTATGTATATATATGTATGTATATATATGTAATAGTTTAGCATTACGCCGATATGCTTAACTTCGACACAGAAATGTCACATCACAAAATGTCAGCAACTCAGTAGCCCCCACTCCTCCTGCTAATTAAATATATACTAACTTGAAAATTGTACAATCCGCAGGGAAGGAGCATATTCACCTGCCCTGGGGATTATCCTTTATCAAAGAATAAAAATTGGCTTAAAGGATTCTAAAAAACACTAATAACCACCAATGAGGAACAAAGAATGTTTGTAGCCCACAAAAATAAAGGCTCCACAGTAGGAATCATTGCAAAGCCATAGAGTTTATTCAACTCAACAACAAATACATGAATCAGATAGACACAATTATAAAATAATAAATTTGATTTCTTCCCAATCACTGATCAGGACTTCAACAGAACTAAAAACCTCCTTGCTGTTGGTGCAATTATATACAAAATAATTAAATAATAAATTCAACTATTTTTCATCATATATTCTCATATTACTTAACCAGGAAAGATGTTTGGTGCATCAAGTTTTTATCTCCACTTGCATATATTGTTGTTCATTATCTGACTGTTTCTTTAAAAGTTTGATTTGTTTTAATATTTAAGCTGATTGGCTATGTGCTGATCATGTGTTTAATGTATTATTTAGATATTTTTATATAATTGCACAAACAGCAAGGAAGTTTTTAGTTCTGATGAAGTCCCGCTATGTGCTGATCATGTGTTTAATGTATTATTTAGATATTTTTATATAATTGCACAAACAGCAAGGAAGTTTTTAGTTCTGATGAAGTCCCGTTTGGTGATTGGGATGAAAGTGCATTTATTATTCTATAATTGTGCTTAACTGATTCATGTATGTGTTGCTGAAGGAAATAAACATTGTTGTTTTGCAGTGATTCCTACTATTGAGTCTTTACTCTTGTGGGCTACAGACCTTCTGTGTTCCTTATTGGTAATAATTCTTTATCACACAACTGTCTTAACATCTGCATTATTGAACAAATTTGGTCAGCAATATGGATACAGACATCAATCTCAGCCACAATCAACCAGTGCTGGTCTTTCACTTAGGATCACCTTATTCCTTTCTCTTTGCCTATACTCTGATATCAATCTTTGATAGTGAATGCAGTCCAATTGTATTCTTGGACTCTTCCCATTCCATTACCATTCCCTCTTTAATTATTTGCTCCCAATACCTTGATTCCTTTGCCAGTTTTCCTCCAGTAACTTCTAGCCCTCTCTTGCCTGTTCTCTGAACCTCTAACTGCAGTCATCCCTATATATATATGTGTGTGTGTGTGTGTGTGTGTGTGTGTGTGTGTGTGTGTGTGTGTGTGTGTCTACTCCACATGACTGAATTCTCATTGCCTGACTTTCATTTGACCAACACCAAAATACCTAATTTTCAAAATACTGAAAACTCACTTGATGGAAGCTCATTATACTGAAAGCTTACAATTCTGAATTCTAACTTGTAAACTATAGACATGCACACTTAAGACACAAATTACTAACTCTTTCCAGGAACTTAAAAACTACTTACTAACCCTCATAACAGAAGCTGGATGATATAAACCAAACTAGGTGAAGGGCTACACCCCCCCAACTATATATACTAACTCCAGGATCACACCACAGTGGGGAAAAGGGCATATAACTTTTACTTATCTTACAGTAGTCTACATCCTGCTACTACTGCTGGGAATGCACAAAACATCTGCTATATTACTTTAGATACTTCCCATAAAAATTTAAACATACATACCAACATTTAGAAACACTACTTTCTACATAAATATATGTATTCTGACAATTAGGACTATAAGTTAAAGTAATTCTTTTTATCACAAGCAAGTCACAAGAGAAGGGAAACCCACATCAAAGCTATGGCTTACAATTCAGTATAATGAGATTCAGTCAAATGAGTTTTCAGTATTTTGAAAATTAGGTATTTTGGTCACGGTCAAATTAAATTCAGTCAAATGAGATTTCAGTCATGTGAAGTAGACCCATACAGATATATATATATATATATATATATATATATATATATATATATATATATATATATATATACACACACACACACACACACACACACACACACACACACACACACACACACACACACACAGATCTCTCTCTCTCTCTCTCTCTCTCTATATATATATATATATATATATATATATATATATATATAGATAGAGAGAGAGAGAGAGATTAGATATAGATATATGTATAAATATATATATAGATATAGATATATGTATAAATATATATATATATATATATATATAGATATGTATATATATATATATATATATATATATATATATATATATATATATATAGATATGCATACATATCTGTCTGTACATAGAGATAGATATACATCACATACATACTTATGTATGAATTGTAATATATATATAAAATGCACATGTGTGTGTGTATGTTTATATAGCGATTTTATATATATATATATATATATATATATATATATATATATATATATATATATATATATATATATATATGCACATGTGTGTGTGATTGTGTGATCTCGGGTTTAGGGGCTTTAGTGTATGTTAGTGTGTGTTGTGGCTATGATGTGTGTGTGCAAGGGACTATGAAATGTGTGGGTGTGAGTTACCTTTGTGTGTGTGATTGTGTGATCTTGGAGTTAGTATATATAGTGGGGGGCACAGGGAGGCTTGCCCCCCCTGCTTGTCTTTAGTGTAAGATGGTATGTTTGATTGTGGGGTGACATTGTGTATATGTGTGGTGTATTTGTAGTGTAGGTTCGTGATTTTAAATTTTGTGGTTCTGGGGTTTCTGGATTTAAATCTTTCGGCTATAGAATTTCGAAATACTGAAATTTGGAATTTCGTATTTCAAAATTCTATAGTGAACCCATATATATATATATATATATATATATATATATATATATATATATATATATATATATATATATATATATATATATATATATGGTATACATTCATTTTTTTGTAAGGAGGTTCTACGATTCACCAAAGTTCGAAAGTACAACCTCCAGATCTCTCAAATATCTAAACAAAAATTGTGAGACTTCCAATGAGCAAATGTATATTGGCATTTGCTCATTCAAAGCCAGCATTTTGGGTGCAGATCACACTATAGCAGGGATCCAGGAAATGAACCTTTTCCCTCACTGTAGTGCGATCTCGGAGTTTGTATATTAAAGCAGGGGGAGTGTGGGGGGTGCAGCCCCTTTGCATAACACTGTATGTAGATGTTTCAATTTTGAAAATAGTTGAATCTGGTTTTCCAGATTTGCATTTTCAAAATCATGTTATGTTCAGACTTTTGTCTTTTCAAAGAAATGAATGTATACCATCTATATATATATATATATATATATATATATATATATATATATATATATATATATATATATATATGCATACATCGAACCATAACTATAGTCATCAAAAAATAAAACAAACAAAAAAAAAATGTAAAACAGATTTTTCAGTGGAGCAAGCCCTCTGCACTCTGACACCCCTGCTACTTTAATATATGAACTCAGAGTTCACACAACAGTGAAGGAAAAGTGTTAACTCCTCTAACCCACTATATGTGATCTCACATAGAATATGCACAGTGCAACAATCTGATAGTGGAGTAAGTGAATCTATCAAAAGATTCACTTACACAGTTCTTACCAAAATAAATGCACATAGTTGAATGACTGCATACATGAATGTATTGAGCATCAGTGTAATACAAGAAATATAAAGTTTAATTATCTGCATTCAGAACACATGGACCCTATGCGTGTGTATATATATGTATATATACACACACACACAAACATATATATATATATATATATATATATATATATATATATATATATAGTTATCTATTCATTTCTTTATTTAACATTTGTGACCAAGAAAGTCCGACTAGGACAGAGTCTATTTTCAGCAGAGACCCGGGGAGAAAAAAGTCCAGACACATGTCGATAGAATGTAGAAGGAAAGCAGAGCACCCGGATGAAACCCCCACGAATGCAGGTAGGACATGCAGACTCTGCAAAAAAGGCACCCCAGCCATGAATCGAACCAGAGAAACTCTTGCTATGAGGTGACATTAACCACTGCACCACTAGGTATATACCCATACACCCAGACACACACACACACACGCACGCGCACACACACACACACACACATGCACTTAAGTATTTCAGACAAGCCACACCAAGAACACAAGCTTTGTTTACAAATTGTTGTCATTTGACTGTGACGGATGTAAAGAATAATGGGTGCAATAACTTATTTAATTTTTGTTTTCATTTTACATATATTGTACATATTGCATGTTGCAAAGATTCACAACAACTACAATTTTCTAGAAAAAAAAAAATATATATATATATATATATATATATATATATATATATATATATATATTTAATTTTACACCTCCTTCTTTTGAAATGAAAATTTGAAACAATAGTGTATTAAATTGTTTGTTTTGTGTCTAAGTATGCCATGTAAGTCAGTTGCACGAATTAAAAAAAGTATTTTGCCATTCATTAAGAACATCACAAAAGATGAACATTTATTACCATTTGTAATATTGTGGCTTATCTTAAAATTGATCTTTTTTTCTTTACCAGTTGACAGTTTTTAAAAATCTGGTTGTTTCATAGTCACCTGTGGTAGATACATTCAAATCAGACTGGGTCGTTCTAGCTGGTAATAACAGTCTGTGCTCACTTCTACTGAGAGTAGACCCCCTACCAGAAGACTTTTATTGTCGTTATGTATTTCTTATCCTGTAACTGTTTCATCTCTTTTAGCAATTGGTATGATATGTCACAGTCCTGAAATGAAGTCATTCCTGTTCTGCAGAAAGATTTCTCCTGAGTAACTGACTTTTTCTTGCTTTGACAAAGTATGCAATAGAAATTTTGCTTTTTTACCACACTGACATGATACGCTGCAGATCCATTCACTGTCACTCCACTTTAAAACTTCACCTACACAAAATTCAAAACCTGTAGCTTACTGGCTGAGCTTCAGAAAACCCCATCCAAAACTATGTTCACGGTGTTTAGAACTCATCAAAAGTTATATTCAATTCCCCCTTACAGGGTTGACCTTTATAACCTACTAGTGACCACATCATCCTAGGTGTATGGCTGGACTAAAGCCAAATTTCCACTCTACACCTCAATCAGACTCCAACTAAAGTTCAAAAACTTCACTTTTGGGTATAGAAATTTTAATACTTCTTATCCCCAGCAGGCAAACAAGCAATAGTTAAATGATTCCTCCTATCTCAGCTTTAATATGGGTTTCCATATGTAGCTTCTGCCTTAAAAAAAAACTATCAACAAACAACAATCTCTTAAAAAATATTACCATTCATGCGTCTAATCCTGAGATTTGATCATCACTGCTCAGTCCTTAAAAAGCAGAATGGTTCCCATTCGAAGTAGAATGATACTGGTGACAGGATCCCCCTTTTATTGCAAACTGTATTTTAAGGTCTTCACCTACCGGAAAAAAAAATTCATTCTCAGATCATAACCTCAAAGCATCTCTCATTCTAAACTCCATATATCCACAAAGAATGCAGTAATCATAGTTTTTCTCTTCAAATCCCAAACATCTGGGAAGCTATACCTCCTTGCTTCAGACAATTGCTTCATTATGGTAAATTCAGAGTACGTGTCAAGGAACATCTGACTAAAGTAACTGCATGTCAAGTTTTCAAACCACTGGTATCACATAAATACCTTAAACTTGTTGCCATTAACTCCAATCATCGCATATTAGTCATTTTTGCAACTTTTTCAATGATCTTTCATTACATTCTCATTCCTTTTTACCCAATTTGTCATAAATTCAGCTTACTTTTACATATTTTTCTCTAGTCATTTCTCTTTAGACATTCCTTATTTGATTCCCTTCTTTCTGTTTCTTGTTTAATCCTAAAACTAATACAGATGCTACCTCAGTCAAACCACACTCTCAGTCGGCCACTAACAGTAGGGTATTCATTTGTACATTACCCACAATAACCACATATTCAGCCTGACTCTTTTTAATATAATAACTTATCTCACTGAATCAGAATGGTGTGGTGGCATAACATGGGGGGATACTAGTTCACTAAAGGAAATGAGACTTGCTCATTTTGTGTTTTTATTTGCAAGGACATTGCCTAAACAAAGATTATATACATGATTTCTTGGAAAGAATGCATGTATTATCTTTGATTAGGAAAGTGAAGCAGGCCAGACAAATATCACTGACTTTGCACAGTGTCTGTCAGAAGCTCCATTTTCTTTTACTGTGCTTATTGCCAGAAGTCCATGGCAGGGAATGCTGGCATACACCCCAGCTGTGGAAATAGCATATGTGGAGCTGAAACCAATTTGCAGTAACAGATAAATGATTACACCTGCCCCCCACCACACACACTCTTAAAGGTAACCTCAGAGTAGGTTAGTTGGAATGTTCAGAAACCAAGGTCTGCTGTCTAGTACTGGGTATGTGTGTCTGGGGGTGCATGGATGCTTTGAATGAGGAAAGTGTACATTTTCCAAGTGATCACTTCAGTAGCTACACAAAGTATGCAGAAGCACCAAAATTAAGCATTCCCCCAGTGATTCCTTCAGTCAGTAGTTTGAGCAAGTATGAACAAGCACCAAAGTGAAGCATTTCCCCGAGTGATCCCTTTATTAGCTTCACCAAGTATGTACAGGCACCAAAATGAAACATTTCCCCCAGTGATCCCTTCACTGGTATGTCCAAGTATGCACAAAAGACAAAATTACACATTTTCTCCAGCAACCCCCTTAGTAGTTTCACTAAGTATGCACAGGCACCAAAATGAAACATCTCCCCCTGTGATCCCTTCACTGGTATGTCCAAGTCTGCACAACAGACAAAATGATGCATTCCCCCAGCAACCCTGTTAGCAGTTTGGTCAAGTATATACAAGCACCAAAATGAAACATTTCTCCCAGTTACCCATTTAGTAGTTTCACCAAGTATGCACTAGCACCAAAATGAAAGATTTCCCCAAGTGATCCCTTCAGTAGGTTCAACAACTATGTACAAGCACCAAAATGAAGCATTTCTGCCAAAGATCCCTTCAGTAGTTTATCCACATATGAATAAGCATTACAATGAAACATTTCCCTGAACAACTCTTTCACTAGTTTGCCCGTATCTACAAAAGCACTTTACTCATACTAGAATGAAGCATTTCCTCCAGCTTTACCTTCAGCAATTTCATCAAGTATGTACAATAAGTATTTTCCTCAGTAATCCCTTCAGTAGTTTGACCAAGTATGCACAACACCAAAATGAAACATTTCCCCAGTGATCCTTTAAGTAGTTTTACCAAGAATGCACAAACACCAAAATAAAACAGTTCCTGCAGTGATCCCTTCAGTAGTTTGACCAAGTATGGACAAGCACCAACATGAAACATTTCCCCAGCGATCCTTTAAGTAGTTTTACCAAGAATGCACAAACACCAAAATAAAACAGTTCCTGCAGTGATCCCTTCAGTAGTTTGACCAAGTATGGACAAGCACCAAAATGAAACATTTCCCTCAGCAATCCCTTCAGTAGTTTCACCAGATATGCATAAACACCAAAATGGAGCATTTCCTTCAGCAATCCCTTCAATAGCTTGAACAAGTGCCGACAAGCACTTCACTGACACCAAAATAAAATCATTTCTCCCAGTGATTCTTTCACTAGTTTGTCCATGTCTGCACAAGCACTTCATTGACACCAAAATGAAACATTTCCCGAAATGACCCCTTCAGCAGTTTGCCTATTTATGAACAAGCATTTCACTGACATCAAAATGAAACATTTCTCCAAACAACCCCTGCAGTAGTATCTCCATGTATCCAGAAGTACTAAAATGCAATACAAACATTTTCTTTATGTAATGTCAATAATTGTGCATCCTTTTAAAATATATGGCAGTACATATTCCTTTTTTCCTTCCCCTCACAGCTCCATATTCTTGTGGTAAATTGCTGCTTACTGGCAAAAGTCCAGGGCAATTTACATATTTATTATGCAAATGAGGTCCTTTCAGATTCACCTTTACAAATCCTGATATGCAAATGTGTAATGACACTTATCTGCATATTTGCTCTCACCCTATTGCTTATGCCGTAAGCAAGTTAGGTTTTTCTGATAGAAAGATGTGTTTTACAAAATACCTGTGCATTTTCATAGTCATCCTGAAAGACATGATTTGCATAACCATGCAGCACTGCTCTGTAAGTTATGAAAATGTGAAGGGCTGAGCTATGAATATTGCTCTATGATTCTGCCTGGCTTCATCTCTGACACTCATGGGTAAACATCTGGGAACCAATGAATGTTTTGTAATACACCAGTGTCACCAGTGCTTTTTCTAGTTAAAAATGTAGTCATGATTTACCTTTTACCTGCTGATATACTTTGAGTGTAAGGTGATGATAAACTAAAGTGTAACTGCAGAATTGTAAATCAGCATTTGGCTTTCCTGTGTGAGACATTGTTACAGCAAATTATGACGGTCTTGCTCTTGTTTTGTGTTCCTTTTATAAATAAATGAAAAAGAAAGTAAGCTGTTTATTTGGGTTTTCGTGGATTCAGCAATGTGAAATGGCTCATTATGAATTATGGTTCATAAACATGGTACCCCCACATGGTGTGAAACTTTAAACTACCATGGGTTGCCATATAGTTACTCAGAGACAAAGCTATAAAACTAAAACCTCAAAACAAAATAATTTAAGTTTTTTTTTGTTAATAAGTTTCAACACTAATCAGGAGTCTTGGTTATTTAAAGCCATGATGGATGTACTGGCAGTAACAGGCCAATCTGACACACAGCTGAATGGAGATGTCTTTACCATATAAATCACTGATATTTTTAAAGGTCCACTGATCAATCACACACACACACATAAACAGACCCCCCCTCCCACACATACATACAAGCATGCATGTTTCGGGTTCCCCTACTTCAAAACTGATGCTACGCCATTGTAATGGTGACTATTCACTTCCACTTCTATTACTGCAAGACTCATTAACTGTTTTTGATATTTTATTTCCTGAATTTTGACAAGTTCAATACTGACATCTGTTTTGTATTACAACTAGGCAGAGCTAGGAATATGTCACTGTGGATCAATACTGCACCCAAGAAAACACATCTAAATTAATAAATAAGTAACCCCTCCCATACCAGTTCCAACAAGTGTCTGAGCCACTAACAAAGCTGTGGACACTGGGATCATACTCTGGGCTTTATCACACTACACAGGTGGAGCTGGTTGTTTCTTGACCTTTTTATGTCTGTCTTTTGTGGTGTTGGTGAAAGATTGTTTAAATGTGGAGTGGTGCAGCAGTTAACATTGTTACTTGGCAGCAAGAGGTTCTCCAGTTAGATTCTTGGCTGGGGTGCCTTCTGTGTGGAGTCTGCATGTCCAACCAGCATTTGTGTGGGTTTCCTCCCGGTGCTCCAGCTTTCCTCCTGCATTCCAAAGACATGCATCTGGAGCATTGCTGTCTGGTCTTCCACTAAAAATGGGCTCTGTCCAAGTTTGACTTTCCCGGTAAAAAAAATGTTAAATAAATAAAAATAAAATAATAAAACTGAAAACTAGATCAGTCCAGAAGTTGTGTATTTTACTCTTGATCTTAGTCTTATATTGCATTTATTGTATTAAATAGCAAGCTTATGTCCATAGGTTCATAAGTTCTAATTCAGTGTTCAGGTCCACAGACCATCAAGGAACACGGTCTTTCAATTCTGGGTCAAATGCTAATTCACCTGCCCAGGTATCATTTTTTTAATTGTGCCACACTTTTATATCATGCCTCTCAAATGTCCACAAATTAAAAGAATGTCCATATTTTTTGTGTCATATTTTCATCCCATTCTCATATTTGTGTTTTTAATTTCAAATCATTGAGCCTTAAGGTCAGTAATTAATCACATACATTTGAGTTTCAGACTTCATAACCTTCAGAAAATACAAGTTAATGCAAAATCTGTTATTCTTTAATTTTTCTAGACTTATAAGAGCAATATTTGTAATCTGTCCCTGGTCTGCTGCCATTTCTCCATCCCCTTAATTTTGCCTTTGTTCAGAATTTTTTCGAAAAGATTGAGAGGTATGTTTCTGATTCTCCAATCTCCCCAATAAACTTATTCCATAATGCTGACTCTCTTTGTCAAATATGGTTTATCTCATACAAGTTTTGAACTTTGGAATGGGAACACATTTGCTTTCACCGATTATCAGGTTAATAACATTTTGAAAAGATTTGTTATAGAATGTTTTGTATCCAGGTATAATTTTTTGCCTGCTATATCAGTAATGCAGATTATATAAATTAAGGTACTTACATCCATTTATATGTTTTATTTCCATATGATATAGTTTTCCTGCACATTTTTGCCATATTTAATTGTTCATCTGTATATTATATTATTAAGGTTTACTATCAAAACATCGAAGTTCAAAAAAAAAAATGTTCAACACATCGAACAGGACCTGCTACTTCCTGCAGACTAATTAGGTTAAAATGTCAAATTTATTGAACGAATTCAGCAGATTCGACATTTATGCTGAATATCAAACGTGATCTCAGTGTAGGTGCAAATGTAAGTTAAACACCTTCACTGGTATTCACGTTTTAGCACCCCCTGTGAGGGGCTACACCCCCCACACTCCCTGCTAACTAATTATTCCAACTCTGAGATCACATTACAGTGAGGAAAGGAATACATTTCCCAATCTGAGCTGTACCGTGACTCTACACATAACATTGAGTAAATACCAAGGAATGCAGAGTTGTATTCACTTATATTTACTCTCATTCTCCTAACATTTGGCAACACGGAAATCGGCCAACTGACGTTCGTCTTTCTGTGTTCGACTAACCAACCATATTATTAATATTACTGTATTGTAACATAGGACACACATAGATCTTAAATAATGAAGTTAACCAATATGCAAACCTTGTTGGTAAGTTTCTTATCATTATGCCTAGTCATTCTGTTTCTCTATTTTATTGTAATGTCAGCATGTTCATAGGTTGGTACTAGGCTATCAGCCCTAGGGCCTATACAAGCCTAGCCATAACAATTCCCTGGCTATTTCTTCCCACACTATTTACTTCTCTGGACCCCTGTCTAGCAGGGTAACTGACGTGATCCCTGGGGTGAATTTCCTTTCTCCCATCCAATCGTCATGGTTCCTTTTGAAGAGGGCCAAAGAGGCACTCTGCTTGACATGTATGGGCAATCTATTCCAGAGTCTGGGGAGTCTCTGGGTCAGGAACCTATCCCTCCAGCATGTTTTGTTTATTGTGATGACAAGTATTAGATCTCTGGAGCATGTGGCTCTGAGGGACTGGGATTTCTTTAAGTGTAGCATGTCCAACAGCTCTGGGTTTGACATGGCCTTGTATGTTAAGTAGAGATCGCCTCTGAGTAGACGATATGCGACATCCAAATTTGAAGTTTCAAGTCGCAGTAATTCCCAAATCTCTGTAATAAGTATCTACTTATAATGTGCCCAGTCCCAAATATATAGGCTTCATTAGCGTATTTCCAAAATACATTACATTGCATTTGTCAGCACTGATATTTAAGCCAAGTAACATAACCCATTTACAAATATCAGTCATATATCTATTTTATAACATTAAATTCATTGTCAAATGTAGCATTAAAGCCTGTCTGAAAATCATCAGAAAATTTGCTGATCTAACATTGCGTGTGTCTCAGAGTACAGGTAAAAACTATGTTAAACCACACACGACCCAAGACAGTGCACTATGGTACTCCTGGAGTAACTGGTTCATACTTTGGTATTGTTCCATTAATTGTCACAGGCTGAGCCGTATGCATCAGCGTTTCTAGCATCAATGTAATAATGTATGGATTGAACTTAGCACTGAGTAAGGCTTTTGGAACTTATGGAAATGCTTTTGCTAAGTATAGGTAGATGACAAGTGCTGATAATCCAAAATCATGTGCTGTGGTAATCTCATCATAAAATTCTTTGCAGTTAGTCTTGACCCACCACCAATAAAACCATGCTGACAAATAGTCAAAGTAGTGATGTTTAATGTTCTTTTTTCATGTCATTGTGACCCTCTCAAGACACTTGCCCAAAACTAAAGTGAGGCTAACTGGTCTGTAATTCTTTACCTCATCCCTAGTACCTTTTTATATACAGGAATTATATGAGATGACATTCACTCTGCAGGTATTTCTCTATAGTATAAATGTCTGTTAAAATATTCATATGCCATAGCATATTTTCTAGCATGGTGTAGCTGAGGTCTCTTTTTGTGTTTAATGATTCTGAAGAACAATCAACATTCTTAATATTGTTGAGTAATTTAGTGCTATCAATCCTACCATAATTAAATTGTTTTATCAGCCTCCGGTAGTCAAGCTAAGTAAAACTCAATGCAATTGCGGTCTGAACAGCCTGGTGGCTGATTTACCCTCAAGTTGCATATAATTCTGGGCATATAAACTGATATGATATCTAGCAATCTGCTTATTCTAGTGTTTTCTTTAACCATTTATTCTGAATCATGGAGTTTATTTAGAAATGCCTTGGAGCGTGTTGTATTACCATATAATTCAGCCAATCTACATCAGGATAGTTAAAGTCTTGCATCAACAAAGATATAGCCAGGAATACTCAGTGTACTGAAATGAGATATATTTTGAGCATATTTTAGATATGTAATGGCTCAAAGAGCACAGAAGATACAGAACTGTCTAAGCTAGTGCTTGTATCACAGAGATATAAAAAACAGACTTATTTGGCCGGAATGCTCCTGTAAAAGCAACCTTTTTATGGTTATAACTGGAAACAACTGCAAATAATGCTTATCGTTGCAATGTGTTTAGGGGCAACACTTTAACAGTTGAGCACATTTTTAAATGATGGAAGGGGAAAATGGCATGTAGTTTGAGTACAAAAAATAATATTTTGGTTATATCCCTGCCCATCAACAAGGTATTCTCACTATTTAATAATGCACTTAAATTAGACCGATACTCCCACTGCTCTTATTAGACTAATAGGAGGTCTACAATAACATAAAACTATCCTTATTGCATTACATTGAATGTGTATGTCAACAACACATTCAAGCTGGCTGCTTGCTAGTAACAAGTAAGAAGTAAGGGGATTATGAGTAAGAAGTAATACTCTACCTGATCTTCTGTTATTTCTGAGGCATTCATTTTTGACAAAGTCCTGAAAACAATATGCCTATAAAATCTCAAGCCTCTATGATAGCAAAGATCTGATAATCTTTAAACTCAATTATATTACTTAGCTCATGACAATTGTTAACACTCTGGGTGTTGTGGTAAAGGCATTTTATAAACATATCAGGCTTTCTTGTTCTAATAGGTCCACTGAGGTAAGAACCTCTAAAAACGATTTAATAACTTCTGTGAATTTACTAGCTGCAAATGCAGAGCCATATGTGCCCAAGTAAAGATAATCATTGTAAAGCATTCTTATGTTGCAGTCACAATCCTCCCAGTATGAGCACTATACCAAGAGAATTTTTTTCTAGAAAAATAATAATCTGTATAATTGAATTTTTTCAAATGATTAAGTAGAGTATATTGTAAGCCATCCATTCCTAGGTGAACAAGAATACATGTATACATAGGCTTTACATGTGCCAATTACAGAATTAGACTAATACTAACAATTAACTTTGAACCTGAAAGTGAGAAAACTGTAATGTTTCCCTTATCTAGTTTACTTAGATATTGCTCCATTAGATTTAACACTGAGCCACCTAAAATTAGGATCTCACAGCTATCTGTGTTTTCTGAAATGTTTTCCTCTGCTGCTGTACCTTTTATGTCTGCCATTTTGAAATTCCCACAGCTATCTCCTTTTCAACACTTGATCTCTTGCAACTGATTGCCAGTCATTTCTGTCATTGTTAATTGTATTTCCCTTTCTTTTTTCAGTTTCTTAATTGCATACCAATTAATTATTATATATACCGGATAAAATTCTGACTACGTCATCATTTGCTAGACTATCCAACTTTCTATTTGAAGCTTTGGCATCATTACCAATACTTTTGTCTACAGTGTTGTCAGTGTAATTCAAGTAAGGCACTAAGTGTGCATCTTAGATAATGTTATCCAAGGAAATTTCAATAGTTGGTTAGAGGTTAAACCTGTCACTACTTTCTTCTGTGTTAGTTGTCAAGAAGTCTTCAACCAAATTTAAGTGTGTTTTATAAATATCACTACAGTCAGTATCATTTTCTTCAAGAAATACAAATGACTCATTAATGCTAGCATCTTTATTGCAATATACTTAATATCCTATGTCAGTTACCCTTTTCTCACTCCTACTTTCTTTTACATTTTCACATTAACAACTTCAGTGTTTTTGTTATGTCCCTGTTTTTTAACACTTTTATTTGTGGGAAAGGTATTTTTATGTGATCCTGGACTTGGAAGGTTATTGTTAATGTCCTCCTTCCATGTTGTTAAAAAATCAGTAACTTAACTCAAGGCTATTCCGTTAGTTCATGTACAGTTAGATTAATTATTTGTTTTCTTTCCCAGCATTATGATAAGGAGTTTTTGAAATTTACTAGAGTTACATATGAACAACATAGCTATTTGTGTCTTTCTAATATATATTCCACATGAGCAGCATTTCATTAAACATTTTTATCATATATTTAAAAACATAAAAATGAAATTACTCCATAATATGCATTTATCAGTCTACATTTGTTATTTATGTCTGTTCAGAATTAAGTATTATAGAAAGTGAAAAGGTTAAAAAAAGCAGCTGCAGTTTTATCAGTTCAAAATAATGAAAAAAGCAATTAATTATTAGATGTTTCTGTATTTAGTAAGAAGCAACTGAGTATAATTTGCTTTCTACCTAGGCCAAAATTAAAGTCTTAATTCATTCAAAGGTAATTACATTGCTATGATGGCCAGCTAGTGGCTAGTTTTAATTTACAATAGTCACAAGGCTATATACTGCCATCATAGTACATGCTAAGTTATCCATTTAACTGTGATTATTTCAAAAGAACATAACTCCAAACACCATGGTGCAACTAATCTACCTGTATCAGAGCATCACACAAATCTTCATGTTAACAAGCAACCTGAGTGTACCTGCAATTTTAAAGATATATGCAGTGCATTCAAAAGAATTCAAAATGTACAACAACAAAATAATACACCTGAAAGGAAGAAAGGAGCACCTCAAAGTCAAACATACACTTTTAGTAATATCTGCTCTTCACAGTCAAGTTTTCAAGTCCAAGAAGAGCCCTGATTGGCCAAAACACCTGCCAGTCAATCAAAAAAGAAGAAAAGTGCAATGAATGTTCCTACCATCTTTAAAAATATGTGACAGTGCACTCAAAATACTTTAAAAAGTACAAAAAAAATAATAATTCCTTTGCAGGACAATACCTTAAAGATAGAAATAAACTTTTAGCAATGTCTGCTGATCACCATTGAGTTATCAAGTCCAAGAAGGGCTCTGATTGGCTGAAACATATGTAAATCAAGCAAACAAGAAGAAAACCATTGTAAATGTTCACAGCGGGTTTTAAGAAATGTGAGAGAAAACTCAATACCTTTGGGGAGTACAAATTAATGATGTCCTTGGCAGGGCTAAAGGATTACCTTGAAGTCAGAAACCAGCTTGCATCTTAGTAGCAATACTTACATTGAATGCTTATGGGATAAGATGAGGATTTCATGGTAATGAGCTATTCAGCAGGTATTCACTGGTCATGTTTCTATCCATGCCTGCTTTTTCAGAGTCCTTTCTGTGGAATATGATACAAAATCCACAGATAAATACATCAGCTATGTGGGTATGGTGAATGGCAGCATTACTGTATACTGGGTTTGGCAGCAGACATGCAGATATCAACTTTTCACTGTTACAGTCCTATCAGGCTGTGTCCTCCTGCACCAGTACAGCCATCTGCTCCTTTGTGTTTTGTCCTTCTCTGCTGCCTGTCCCCAGTGCTAGTAAATATAAGCATTATGGCGGACAGTTAAGAAAGATGATAGTAATTCTCTTCTCGCCAGAGTTCTTCTTTTACACTGAAAGTGAGGGATAGGAGGTTTTTCCTGACAAAAGCAAAGATAATCAATCTTCTTGTTCCTGCAAGTTTCCTGTCCTGGGGATTATTTTCAGAGATGTTCTCTGGAATGGCAAATGATATTTTCAACTACATGACACTTTCTTATGTATCTCTTTAAAAACATTCTGAATGCCCTTTTGAACCGAGAGAATGTAGAAGGCGGGGTAACTGTCATACAGAGCCAGTTCTGTTAACTTGCAGTATGAAGCTTCAAGACACGCTAATTCTAGTTTTCCCACTTGTTGAAAAGGCAAAACAGTTTTATGAGGAATGTCTGGGGAACTTGGTCTTATTAGTTGGTGTTGATGTAAGAATGGGAAAATGGGGATGATGATTATGATGGTGATGATGATGATGCAAATTGTTAGACTCCTTTATAGAAAATGAAGTATTATTTTACTTGCATTTTGCTAAATGGGTTGGTTCTACTGGACTGAGCCCATTTTCAAAGGGGACGCTAGAGAGGAGCAAAAACTGAAAAAATGTATAAAGTTACATTTGAAAGCCAGTTTAGCACCATAGAACATTTTAAATTAAAGTAGTAGTGAAATGACATACTGCTGTGATTGTATAACATATCAAGAAAATAAAGGAAATTAAGGACTGTCAGCGTGGAGGAGTTGTGGGCAGCTATGATAGGGAGATGGGCAGAGGAGAACAGAAATTTTGATGATAAAAGAGGTAGGGTTCCAGGCCATGTGAACAAACAGAAGATTAAGTGTATATAGATTGGTTAGGTGGTTACATGCAGATATTCTTGTGGATGAGGTGGGGAGGAGGTGAATATAGAAGAGATTAGAAGTGCACAATAGGGGAAGGGAAACTGTTGGTTTTAAATAATGTGTGTGGAGGAAAGAGTGCAACACAGTAGTGATCGTCTAGGCCAAAAAAAGTAAGTTGTATTGGCTGGAGTAAGGGAAACAAGAGTTGGTCTTTAGCTGATACCACATTTTGTGTACTCAGATTACATTTAATTATTTCTGATGTTTATTATAAATTTAAAAGACTACAATGCTTGTCTTTCCCTTTTCCTATGCCAAGGAATCTTGCGCATTTGACAGATTTGGCAAAAACTGTAGTGCAGCCAGAGTGAAACTTGGGTCCATAAAGTGGTGTGTTGTATTTCCTTGTTCCAAACATCTCTGGTATTTTATGTCTTTATTCATTGTCTTTCCTAGTTGAAGGCCATAAAAGAAAGAGCATGGCTAGTACCTGTTTGCAGTTTTCAAGGATATTTATGACAGCATGGAGACTTAGTTGAGATTTCTGCATCAAAATTCATGGTCCAGAGTTCGGACCTGACCTCTATGATTTCTGTCTTTCTTTTTGAAATTTTAATTACATACTGGGTCTACTTTGATTTTCTTCAAGTACTTCAGTTTCCTTCTTATAGATCAATATGTATGCATATCTTTAAGAACCTTTCCATGGGCTTGCACATGCGTATAAATACTGAGCATGTGCGAGCCTGACTGCCATTTTGTAGTAAGTTGTTGAGATGTAAGCATGCATGTATGCTCTTATGCCAACTACCACTGTTTTTTCTGTCTTTGATGCAAAGAGTTCATTTTGGCAAATTTTTCTTGACCAGAAATCTTCATTGTTAACCACTTTCAGTACTCCTTTTGGCAGGTACAGATTTTTGAGAATGCCATTTGGGATACATTCTGCCAGTGAAGCCTTTCACTGTGCAATGGAGCAATTTTTTTTCTGGGTATCAGTGTGCTATTATAGTAGATGATATTCTAGTAGGAGGTAATGGTGAAGCTAAGCATGACAGAAACCTCAAGAAAGTTCTGGGAATAGCAAGTGAGAATCTTAAGCTGAATCCCGAGAAATGCAAATTCAGGTTACGTAAAGTTACTTATGTTGGTCACTTGTTTACCAGCTCAGGTTTATGACCAGATCCTTCCAAGCAAACAGCAAGTCTTGAGATGCCAGCTCCAGACAATGTTCAAGCCCTACATTGTTTTCTTAGCACGATTAACTATCTAGGAAAGTTCATTCCCGACTTGAGACAACTTTCAGTACTGCTCAGAGAGTTGACACATAAAGATGTATCCTGGTCATGGTTAGAACAACACCAAAAAGCATTTAATGTCTTGAAACTGAGAATTGCTAGTTCACCAACTCTCAGATACTATGTTATATTCACAAACCAGTTATTCTTTCTTGTGATGCTTCAAAATTCAGTCTTGGTGCAGTCATTCTTCAAGAGGACACACCAGTAGGCTATGCATCCGGAACTCCTACCCAAACTGAGATGCAGTATGTGCAGATAGAGAATGAGCTCTTGGCAATTATGTTTGCATGTTTGAAGTTCCATGATTATATTTATGGTTGAGCTATCCAGATTGAAACTGATCATCAACCTCTAGTCAATATTCTGAGGAAGCCTATGCATACAGTTCCAAACAGATTATAACGCATGATGTTGAAATTGCAAAAGTATAATTTCTGACTTGTCAACACAAAAGGGAAACTTCTTTATCTTGCTGATACATTGTCCAGATTGCCTAGAAATACCACTGAACAGCATATAAATGAGAAACTTGATTTTGAAGCCATGGAAGCGAGAAATTTTGTTTCCACATGTCTTGATGAACTTAAAAGTCACACAGTGTCAGATACAATTCTTCAGCAGCTCAACTGCTTTATCAGTTAAAGATGGCCATCAAAACAATCTTGTTTACCAGTTGACCCAAAACCATATTTTCCTTACAAACATGAGATTTTGTTTGACAATGGTGTCGTCATAAAAGGTCCAAAAGTGATTGCTCCAAAATTCTTGCAACAAGAGTACATTACTATTTTGCATCCTGGCCACCTAGGAACAGATTCTACCAAAAAAGGACAAGAGGACTAGTATTTTGGCCTTCTATGTCAAAGGATAATGAGAGAGTGCTTTCATCTTGTTTTGTATGTAATAGTACTAAGCCATATCAACAGAAACAACAACTTCAGCTAAACCAGATTCCTGAACTACCTTGGTCTACAGTGGCTACAGACATTTTCGAGTGGAATGGTCAACATTACTTGGTGTTAGTAGAGTCTTATTCAGATTGGTTCACGATTGACCTACTTCCTAATCTAGTGTCCAGTACTGACATTAGTAAGATGAATTGTCATTTTACAGTCCATGGTAGTCCGCAGAAAGTTATTTCTGATAATGGTACACAGTTTACAAGCCAACAGTCCAAAAGATTTGCTGAAGAGTGGGACTTATGTTACAAGTAGCCTTGAGTACCCACAGTCAAATGGTTTGTCAGAACGTGTAGTTCAAAGTGCGAAACAGTTGCTAGAGAAGTTGAAATGAGACAATATTGATGTTTTCCTGAATCTCTTGAATCTCAGAAATATTAATTGTGATAAACATCTTGATTCACCTGCAACAGAGACTTCTGTCGAGATAAACCAGAACCACACTACCAATCAGCAGTAATCTGTTGGTTACACATGTCAAGAACAACAGATCAGTGAAAGCCCATCTGTTAAAGAAGAGCTTATGCCAGACGTCCTATTATGATAGGTACAGCAAACTACTCAATCCATTAGGAGAAGGGGAGATGGTGAGGATGCAGATGACAAAAAGTTTTTATTGGACTGGAGTCATGAAAAGTTGTATGTCCAGAGCTGAAATTGTACATTGTGGCATCACAAGGAGTAGAATTTAGGTGGAATTGGAAACATTTGGTCCCGTTGTCCAGTCCTGTATTGCAGTATCATACCTGCAAGAATACTCTAGATCTCAGAGTGAGTTATCCAGTATTCCAGTTCCAGAGAACGTTCCAGTAAATATCCCTTTTCCTGAAAAGATTCCTGAAACTCCTGAAACAGACTGTTCACCAATGACTGTCCCTGTTGCTAAACCCAGTTCTAATTGCTATATCACTAGATCAGGTTGCATTTCCCAACCATGTTCCAGATACATGGCAGCTTGGACATGAACATTATGTTTATTTCTTACTGTCTGTATAATTGCATGTCTTTTTCCAATTTCACTTTATTGTGGCCAATTCATTAAAGAGGGAGGATGTAGATCAACATGTATGTATAACTTTAAAAAGTTTTCCATGGGCTCGCACATGTGTACAAATGCTGAAAACATGCATGCCGGAGTGCCATTTTCTAGTAAGCTGTTGAGATGTAAGCATGTATGTATGTGCAGTTTGTCAGTTAGTTTGTTTACATTTTGTATTGCTGCAATCTGTCCTGATGTGTTTCTATGTAATAAAGCATATAAACAAACTACCCCACCTGTTTGTCTTGACATATAACCAAGGACGAGAAACACTTCCCAAAACATTCAATTTGGCTACAAAAACTATCCATTTATGTAAAATAATTTGTATATCTATCTGTCTATCTATATATATATATATATATATATATATATATATATATATATATATCAAATGTCTTGCAAATACTTTCTAAGTGCAGCATATGCTTTCATTGAAAAAGGTCAAAAAATGACCAGGTTATGCAATCCAATTAATTAACCCAATAAGTTAGATGATGTGTAACTTTATCACCAGTGCAGCAGATAGGTTTGCATCTGTATAGATCTACCTGCATAATATGGCTTGACTGAGGTGTTTGATGGTTCATGTACATAAAGGGATTTGGCAGCTATTGAGAACAAGGCTATTTTTGATTTTTATTCCTAGAATGTTATTGATGACCTCAGTGGTGTTGTGTCTTAATGCAGTGGAGTTTTTTTCCTCGTGGCAGCCCCAGAACATATTCTGGAAGTTGCACCAGTGTAATGCTAGCATACATCTCAACCTGGAAACATCAAAAATCTGGACAGATGACCATGAAAAATAGGTACATTTCTGTATGCTGATTAACATAAAATTTATGTGCATAATTATGTAACCTCACCCATTCCAATGGAATTGTGGGATACTGACTTTCAAATGCAAACTGAAGAACAGACAACCAAAATATGGCCCCAGACCCTGTAGTAAATGGTAACCTTTTTTTTAAATGTGTAGCAATGATGTTCATTGGGAAGGGAGAAGATGAACCTTAGGATTTTGTTTTTGGTGACTTACAGTATGTGGGTTTTGTGGTAAATGTAGAGCATTTAATTGTAGGCAATATTATAATCTTAGCAAAAGAATATTATAGTTTGCTAGGACCTCCAAACGCCATTCTCCATGGCCTACTGATCAGTGGTGTAACTTGAGTTTGTGCCACCTGGGGATGTCTATGAGTTTGCCGCACCTGCCTCACAAAATTGTAGTTGAATGGGGCCCCCTATATACAGCTCCCCTCCTGCAGCCATTCCAGTGTCCCATTACTTGGCTATTTCACCCCATTTACCATAAACACTGTAATGTGTGTACTGCTTTACTTCTACAATGATTATTTGATTTCATTTAAAACTTTTATTTAAATTTTATAGCACAGACACTAATACACATCTGCTAAACAAAGCAATACAGTCTCACAATGAAAATAGACTTAGCATTAAAACTTCTCTGCTCGTGAAACTCACATTCATTTTAAACAACATTGAAACCCACATTGAAAGAAAATGTATCTGTCCAGTGGTGGATAAAGATTACCTTTGGGCTGTTTTCAAATCATAGGTCCCTTGGTCATGAAACATACATGTGTTCTTTGATACACCTTCCTGATTGTATTAAATTGCATTCCTTGTATATTACAGCACACTTGTTAGAGCACGCTTTAAATTTATTGTCTTGAGCATTTTTCCAGTAAGCAATGAAACAAAATGCATGAACCAATAATGACAAAACTGCCCAATTCAAAACATTTCCATCATAAAAGTCTGCTTAAACATCTACAATCCACCAGTATCAGTAAATATGCACAATGTCTGTAGAAGTAAAAGTCATCTAAATAATTCCACATTAAAGATATCTGTAACTAATGATGAGGTTGCTACTAGCAAACAACTTTATATTTCATTGTTTCATCTACAAATAAAGTGCCTGTTGCTCTTGAGGAATACATTGCCTGTTACATTAAAAAAAATGATAAGCTAGTAATATTGCAATAGGGAATGGATGGCAAACTGATAACAGGTTCATATTTACTAGGCATCTCTGCCAAAGAGGACATTGTCAGGATTGCAGCATCCACCCCCTTTAAAAGGGCAACACAGTACAGTATCAGCAATCTACCTACATACTATTAGAGTAAACACACACACAGCCTTCTGCATCAAAAGCAAGCATTTTGCCTGTTGAACTACTAACAGCACAAACAGACTTGGCATAAGCAGCACTAAACTTCTCTCCCCCTGTAGAACTAGACAGCAGAAGAAATTTAGAAAAAGCCAAAATTTATTGGGTAGGGATGACCAAGGCCCAGAACCAAGGACACATTTGAAACACTGCTTGCATAATTTTAGAAAAGCTGCTGTAATAAAATGTTTTGTGTTACCACGTGTTTCCTGAAAGATAGGAAGACTGAAACTTAAATGACTATCATTATTTAGTGAATTCAGTTCTCATTGATTTGCCAGTAAACCACACATTTTAAGAGGAACAGACCAAAAGTATGAGCCAAACATTCCTGAATCACAAGTGGTGGAATGGGTAGACAGTTTAGGCTCTTGATCCCTGTAGCTAAGGTACAGTGTTTGAGTCTGAGTAGCTCTAACCAGCCGTACTTAACTGGGGCATTTACATACACACACACACACACACACACACACACACACACACACACACACACACACACACACACACACACACACACACACACACACACACACACACAGTTTAAATGCAACCAAAATGAACACAGCTTGTTACACCTCAGAGTTTCTCCTGCCTGCAACCTTAAGTACATAGCAGCTGATGTTTTGCAGACACACGCAAATGTTCAAAGCCTCCTGCCTGCAAGTTTCCCTAAATGTAACACAGCAAATTGAAATGTTGTTTCTCCTGCTGCATATCAGCCATTAACACACACCACTGCATTTCTCCTGCCTGCCTGCATAGTGCATATATGCTATTACATTTTTTTTACCTGGAGGAGGAGCCGGGAAGAGTGGGGGAAGAAAGATGTAAGTAGAGCGTTCTGCAAGTAAATTGGCTGGGCAGCCTCATGAGCCTGATGTCATCGTACCCTGCATGTGATGATGTCAGGAGTAAAAAAAACTTAAAAAAAATGCAGGAAATTCAGAAATTAAAGAGGCCACTAATTTGTAGCACTCCAATATTTTGCCCTCAAAACTGGTATTTACCAAGGAATTTGGTATGGTTGAGAGGTATGAATACCAGTGCAACAAACTTAGACATGTCTAGTTCTAGTTTAAATTTCATGTTCTCTCAAGTCAGTTTTCTTGAACTTTCAGCCCTATAATTATGATTATTTGCTAGTTTGGATAACAGGCTTGGACAGTAAGATAGGTGTAATGTTTTTTCATATTCAAAGCTTGTGGAAAATGTCATAAATCAGTGGTATTAATTATCATGAAGGTCAGATACACTCCAGTGTTGATGGCTCCCTCTCTTCATTTTCTCATAATCTGGGAGATTAGCTTGTTTAATGAGAGTTAACATTTCTTTTTCATCCTGCTTCTTCAGAACAGGCTGTAAAACTTAGTGCTTCCAACAGAAGGAAATGATGGCTATACTTGCACTTTTTAATCCTTAAGAAAGCTAGAAGATTCAGACGTTTTCTAGATTTATGAGCCTTCGCTCTGTCATATTTTTCACTTTCAAGATAATTGCCCTCTAAGCCATCTTTGCAAGTTGCAACAGCATTGTTTCATATGGTTGATAGAATAGATGTGTACTGCCTTATCAGAGTTATTTGGCTAGTAAGAGAAATTTTATTTTAATTTATACTGCATTTGTTATCATTATTTTTAACTGTTTGTAGGTAGGAAGAGACTGCTTATTAACAAGCTTTATTTTGATTTATATTTTGTTGTTTTACCTTTAGTTTCACTTTTGGTTGTGAAAAAGGGATAGGTTTTGGACAGGCAAGCTCTAGCCACCACATGGGGCTTAGACAGCTATAAATTTACACAGACTGCAGAGAGGAAAATTTTGAGCATATCAAAACAATCCTGTCTTGGTTTGTGATTTGTTGTGGAGTTGACTGGTAAGAGAAGTTTTATTTGAATTTATATTGCATTTGTTATCACTATTTTAACTGTTTGTAGGTAGGAAGAGACTGCTTATTAACAAGCTTTATTTTGATTTATATTTTGTTGTTTTACCTTTACACTTTTGGTTGTGAGAAATGGATAGGTTTTGGACAGGCAAGCTCTAGCCACCACAAGGGGCTTAGACAGCTGTAAATTTACACAGACTGCAGAGAGGAAAATTCTGAGCATATCAAAACAATCCTGTCTTGGTTTGTGATTTGTTGTGGAGTTGACTGGTATGAGAAGTTTTATTTATTTTTACTGTTAAAAGGAGGTGTGACTGTGAGCTATAGTGAGCAGAAGCTATGGCGCAACTTCTGTCTGGCTGGTAGAACTTGTATGGTCAGAGCAACTTTATTGTATTTTATTATTTAGTTGTATATTGCTGGTATAATTTTTGTCATAGAAGTTGATTTAAGTTCCTTTGAATTCTTTGCTACTTTGTGTAATTTTTTTCCTTTGCAATATTTTATTCAATTAAAGCTGAATATGGATTCCTTAAATGAGTATGCAATTAACAATTTGCTAATGCACAAGCATCGTGTACAGTGTAATAAGTGCTATCCATATTTAAAGGCTGATAACACTGGTGATCTTTATTCCTCGTGTCAAATGCTGGATGATTTGCTTACCATTGTTAGAAGCAAATCTTGACTTAATGATGATTGCACATGTGCAACTGGCATGGCTTGGAGAACTGCTGTATCATATATTAATGACTGGACTGATTAAATAATGTTAGGCATAGAACAAATAGAACAGATTTAGGAAATGATGCATCTATTTTCTGCAAAGAACATTCAACTCCTATGAAAGATGATGAGATCCTTGAGAACTATGGAATTGTGGATGCAAGTACTCAGCAATTTGAGGATCTGGTTTGTTTAGAAGGAAACAAAAACAGAAAGAAAAGAAGAAGTTCTCAACAAATAACAAGGAAGAAACAGTAACTGACTAATGACTGTAAAGGAAAGAGAATATGAAGTAAAAATGATTCTGCTTTGTTATGTAACAGACTGGGAATGAAGATATCTGTCTATCAGAAAATCCTCAGTCTACAGAAAAAGGCATCACCTTTCCAATGGAAAAGGTAGAAAAAAGAGGCAAGGGACAGGTGAAAAGGAAGAAATCAAAACTGAACGTGGAAGGATTGAAGAACATTACTGTAAGAAAAAAGAAGAGAAAGACAGATGCTGACTACATGGCTCAAGCTGTGGATTTACAGTGCCAGTTGGATGAGAATTTAATACGCAATGAAAACAGTGGGATTAATAAGTCTAATAGTGATGAAGATCTATCCTTCGTAACAACTGATAGAGCAGAAATGACTGTATTAGAAGCTGAAGATTCTTCAGGGATGGTCAGCAAAGATATTCTTGTAATTGGAGATTCAGTTATTAGAGGAACTGATACTTATACTTGCAGAGATGATAATGAACATTGAGTAGTGTTATGCTTGCCAGGAGCAAAAATAGAAGATGTGAAACAAGTCTTGGAACACCTTAATGTAAGGAAGTATGGATCTGTTTTTATTCATGCTGGTACAAATGATGTCACCAACAAAGATTCTTTGACTGTTAGTCGTAAAATAACAGCCCTCCTAGATAGTATAGCTTGTACTGGTGTTAGGACATATTTTTCACAAACCACCTATAGAAAGGATAGTCAGGTCACTGTGAATGAAAAGATTTTTTTGGATAAACACCTACATGGAAAAATGTCCTGTTTTAAAAAATGGAAATGTATAGAGCATCCAAGTCTTCTTTTGGGCACACGTGTTCAGACAGGATGGTGTGCATTTGTCTAGATCAGGGAAGAGAATTTTTGCAGCAGATATTTTGCAGTACTTGACAAACACTAGCCGGGATTTTTGCCAGGTCAAAAAGTAACAGTTCACAGATAGCAGCAACATTTGATGCATCTCTGATGGTTAATGCTAGGAGCATTAATAACAAAGTGGTTTTATTAGAAAATTTGCTACGTTCCCACAAGATTGATGTTGTTATAGTTTGTGAAACACAGTTAAAGAACAATGACTGGAAACCAGTTCTGTCAGGGTATAAATGTTTTTACTGTAACAGACATTCTAACAAAAAATCAGGTGGAGATGTTATGATAGGCATTAAAGATAGCTATAAGAATTGTAATTATTAAATGTTCAATGTTGTTTGTCTTTTCAGCTTTTCCCGGTTAGGGGTCGCCACAGCGGAACTCCAGTCTGCTAATGATTGGCAGTCGATTTTTATGGTGCCGAGTTGCCAGCCCGAAGCCCAACCTTCAGCGAAGGCACACCCATTCACAATTATTAAATTGTTCAATGATAATACCAATACTATAGACTGTGTGACAACAAAGACAACCCTGGAACATATAACAATTGTTGGAGTGTACAGACCACCAAAGTCAATTGCAGACGACCTAGAGGAATTCATACATTTCTTACATGAAACATAGGAGGGAAGAATAATATTAGCTAGGGACTTAAATTTACCAGAAACAGACTGGAATAATATTGATTCAACAACATTAGTAAAGAAATTATTCACAGAGTACATTCAGGAACAACAAATGCTTCAGATTGTAAAAACAAACTACCAGGGGATGGAATATACTACATATTGTTTGTGTTCCTAAAGAAATTACTGTAACTTCAAGTCAAGTTTTACCACCATTGATGTGCAGTGATCATGGGATCATAAAGGTTAATTTGTTGCTAGATAATTCTGCCAAACTGAAATCTAAGCCAATGCACAGAAGGTTAATTGCAGATTATAGGGAAGCAAAAAAGTTGCTATATAAAACTAACTGGAGTGAGGTGTTCAATGGAAAAACTGCAGATGGAATGTGGAAAGTTTTGAAAGAGAAATTGAGTGCAAAAAGTAAAAAAAATGTTTGACATCAGGATATAGGCACGTAACATCAAGGGGGTATATTCCCATAAGAACAAGATACCGGATTAAGATGAGAGACAAAAAATATAAGAAATGGAAGAGAGGTTGAACTACAACTTTTAAAACTGAAATAAATGAGCTGGACAAACAGATTAAGCATAGTGTTAGACTAGATCAAGAAAAATTTGAAGAAAATTTATATAAAGATATTGAGCATAATAGGAAACCTTTTTATAGATACATAAGATGTGGAAGGAGTAATGAGACACAAATTGATAAACTGTGTGCAGATTCTAAAATTTATTCTGGGACACAACAGATTATAGATATATTTACAAAATCTTATGCAAAACAGTTTGGCTCCACAAAAGGGGTAATAAGTTGTCCTAGTGACATCCAGTTAACCCCAGATACTGGAATCAAATTAGATTATATTGAAAAAGAACTGTGCAAACTGGATCCAAACAAAGTGCAGAGAGGAGACGGAATAAGTAACAATGATTTGAGAACACTTAAGCAACTTACACTGCCATTACATTTATTATTCACTAGGTCATATACATATGGGGAGATTCCTCAAGATTGGAGACATACACTTATTAAACCTGTCTTTAAGGGAAAGGGGAGTAGGACAAACCCAGAATCAATAGACCCTTAAGTCTACTTTCATGTTGTGGAAAAATAATGCAGAAGGTAATACTGGATAAGTTATTGTCAGAACTAGATAGGTCGGGACTTGAAATTATATATCAGCATGCATATGTTGAAAATAGATCTATTACCACCTGTAACATGATGTTCTATAACAATATAATAACAGCTATGAATGAAGAATTGCGCTGTGATGTGATTTATATAGGTTTAACTTCAGCATTTGACAGGGTCATGCACAAAACACTGATCAATAAATTAGTACAATTAGGTATCAATGTACTGTTGATAAGATGGATAGCTGTATAGGTTCATAGGTAGGTACTAGGCTATCTGCCCTAGGGCCTATGCAAGCCTAGCCAACAAGGTTCCTGTGCCACTGATGAGCAGAGACACAGAAGTGATCCCCGGGATGTATTTCCTATTTCCCATCCACTCATCAAGATTTTTCTTGAAGAGTGTTAATGAAGAACTTTGCTTGACATAGATGGGTAGCCTGTTCCAGAATATGGAAAGTCTCTGGGATAGGAATCTATCCCTCCAGCATGTCCTGTTTATTGTGGTGACAAGGTTTAGGTCCTTAGAGCATGTAGCTCGGAGGGATTGGGATTTCTTTAGATGTAGCATGTCCAACAGCTCTGGGTTTGACATAGCTTTATATGTTAGGCAGAGATCACCTCTGAGTAGGCGATATGCTATGGAGTAAAGCTGGAGTTTTTTGAGGCGGTCAGTGTAGGGCATTTGTTTGAGTCCAGTAATCCTCTTTGTGAGGTACTTCTGTGGCCTTTCCAACTGCTGCAGATGTCTTGTGAGGTACATTCCAAAAGGGGCGTTGTACTCTATAATCGGTCTAATGAGTGATGAGTAGAGGGTAACGATGACCTCTTTTTTTCCTGGACGAGAACCCTTTTATGATGAGGTGTGCCACGTAGAAGGACTTCCAGACTACTGTGGTGATGTGACTATCAAAGGAGTGACTACTGTCCACCTGGGTCCCAAGGTCTCTTATCACGCATTCGGTGTTAAGTAGATTGCTGCCTATGTGGTAGTTCATGGGTACAGAGTTTTTACCAAAGGGGATGACACTGCACTTTTTGGCATTGAGCTTGAGGCCATGGCTCTGACACCAGGCATCTGTCTCAGAGAGGCCCTTCTGTAGGATGTTCACATCATTTGGGAACTTGACTATGGCTCCTAGTTTGCAGTCATCTGCGAACTTCGTTAGCCAGAGGCCTTCTGTGTTAGCCTGTACTTCAGAGAAGTAGATACCAAACAGGAGCGGTCCCAGGATGGAACCCTGTGGTACTCCACTTGTCACTGGTTTGAGGTCAGATTTGTAGTCTGCAACTTTTACAGTGTGGGTTCTGTCAGTGAGCCAGTTGGCAACCCATCTTGTGACATAGGGATTTATGCCTAGTTTATTGAGTTTAGCTATAATTGCAGAATGGGGGATGGTGTTGAAAGCCTTGGCGAGGTCAAGATAGGCTGTGTGAACCACTTTACCCTCATCTACGGCTTACAAATAGGACATGGCAAGTATCACACACCAACTGGACAGGTGTAATTCTTGGTTACAGTCAATGTGTCCCATAGGGCTCTGTACTAGGCCCTTACTTGTTTAGATTGTAACTTTCAGACCTTACTTTTTCATCTGAGGTGTTTTACTGTCTATATGCTGATGACCTGAAATTGGGTAAACTAATTACAAGTGTCACAGATAAGGCATGTCTGCAAAATAATTTGACTAAATTGACTATTTGGCACAGGAGAATAATATGTTGATAAATGCATCAAAAACCAAGCATATGAGATTTGGGAGACATAAACTGAAAGGTGACATAAACTGAAAGGTGAATATTTAATACAGCACACAGTGATTGAAACTCTAGACTCATTTAAGGACCTGGGTATATGGGTAGATTCAGCTATGAGTTTTTCTAATCATATCAACCAATTGGCTAATGATAGTTATAGAACTATATGTTGTATAAAAAGATTTATAAAGTCTAGGAAATCAAACATAATGAAGTCATTGTTTGTTAGTTACATTAGACCCAAACTTGAGCATGGAATAACAATATGGAAACCCTATAGGAAAATAAGCATGAATAAACTGGAAAGAGTACAGCAGAAATATAGTAAGGGCATCCATGGATGTGAAAATCTAAGTTATTATGAAAGACTAAAATATCTGAACTTGTACAGTGTCTCTCATACATATTTAAGAGGAGATCTTATTCAGGTATATAAGGCATTTAGGGACAACTACCTCTGAGGAATGTATGGGGTTATCAAAAAGTACTAGAGAATCATCAGATAACCTATGTAGAAGATTCTATAGGAATGACAAGTGTACTAATTGGTTCTCTGACAGAGTAGCTGATGCTTGGAACAGACTACCAAATTACATTAAAGCAAGTACTAGTTTAGATATTTTTAAGAACAACCTGGACATTTATTATGGGAACAAGTGTTTTGGCATATTGGCAAGCTAGAAGTGCTTTAATGCCCATGCTCGAAACATTTGTATGTATGTATGTATGTATGTATATTATACAATATTATTTCAACCCTCTTTGCCTTTCAAAGAACTCTTCCCATGTGAATAATTGTGCCATAAGGGAACATGTTGACGGTTTGAGAAATTTTTGATCTTGAGATATCTCCCCTTCTGCCCATTTTAGCCTATAAGAAGCTTGTCATGTGATGTGTTCCACCAGTCATGTACTCTAAAGGGACAGAAACTCCCACAAACTGTCCATGCCATATCAAGAATGCAGGTTCCAGACAGTCTTTAGGGCATATAAATGGGATAGCTGAAGCGCTGGATGTTCTTTAATTTTGTTAACAGGGCAGTTGAACTGAAGTATAATTTATTTAAACAGAACTTCCACTTTATCAGTGGAAGATGCTTCATATATGACAGAAAGGTTACATCAGAGCAAAACTTTTCATACACTAATTCTGATTTACTATTTTGAGCTATGACTCTTGTATGTAAGCTGTTTCATTTTTATCTCCAATTTCAAGACATATTGCTAAAATTGTAGGCTTTCCCCTTTTATCTTTCATTTCCCCCTTCTCCACACAGTTTTGTTTGTCACAAATTTCTTTATTCAAAATTACCAGACACACAAGTTTAACCACTTTGAATATAATGCTACTTTTGTCACGAATTTGTCTAAACATATCATTCAACTTGAGAAACCAAAAAAAAAAAAAAAATCAGTGATCTCAATCATCCTAGTCATCATGACAAACTGGCAGCTCTCTTTCTCTATATGCAGTTTCAGAGACTCATCCATAGAAGTCTGTTTCTAGCCTGATCAGCAATGAATGAGTCATCCCTCTTTGACCTTCTCAGAATTCCTTCAGAGGACAGATGGCTATTCAAATTCCATGAAAAAGGAACCTTTGTCATGAGATAAATAAGACATATGAATGTGACAGATTCATATCCCAGCATATTTTCCAGTTCTAAAATGAACTTCCACTACATATCAAGCAGAATAGCTTCTTTGCCTTTGCACCCTTCATAGTAAACAGATAAATGGCTGCACAGTCTCATTCCTGAAGATCAACCTTGTATTGCCACACCATGGGGATGGAAACCACTATTGAATATGCGTTATTAGCTTGACTTGTAATAATTTGCAGACTGATTGCCTGATACTGTCCTGTGAATCTATGAATATATGAAAACATGTTACCTCAGCACATACTTTTCTGGAAAATGCCAAGGGTACCAAATTAACCCTTTAAGAATAAGCAATTAGTTAATAGAATTATTTAGAAACTTGCCTAAATATTATCAATCCCTTTCTTAGTTTGCAATTGCTTCCTTTTTTTTTTTTAAAGATCAATATTAATTTGAACATTTCTTTTTTATCCACATGTAAAGTGAAAATTAAGTCATGTATAAATGATTACCTTGGGGAGGAGCCAGTCAGCAAACCATTATTACTGGAAGTCTGTTATCTTTGTATTTTATATCAGAGTAAAACAGCTGCAGACTAAATATAGTATAATAAGGTTTTGTAAAGAAGACGAGATACTTGACTTTCTAATCCTTTTGAAGAATTTAAATGCTGCCTGCTTGATTTATATGTATTAAAAATTGGCAGCTTGAGAATAATCTTTCCTAAGATAACTGACTAGCAAATACACACTCCATGTTGAACATATCTGAATCAACAAATACAATGGGTCTTAATAAATGTCAGTAAAATAACTAAATGAATATATGAATGAATGAATAAATAAATAAATGTGATAATTCTGTATAGCAAAATGTTATGGGTGTCTTCATTTATACACTAACCCAAAAACTGTAACCTAGAATTCAATGAAAATTAAGAAAATGAATTTAAGAAAGAACTTAACAGTAATGTTATACACATCACTAACAGACATTACTGTACCATTCTTATTCTTGCAAATTTTAAAACACTATTAAAAATGTTATGGCTAGTTATAAAGGTATATTCTTTTAAACTCTGAATACGTTCAAGACAAGGTAAGTGGTAGAGATTTCTATGGGAATTAAGTTTCATTAATTTGTGGGACATGAAAATAAAATTTTGTTTTGCTTCAGGCACTCAGATAAGCATTCAAGAGCTGTTTGTTCATCATGTTTTTGCATACACTTTAAGAATTATGGTCTGGCATACTTCAAATTCATTAAGACAGGCAATATAAACAAACTCCTCTTTTCTGTGGGCTTAGATTAATGCATTCTCAGTGCGATGAAAATGTATGAAGTTATGCAAAGCAGACATAGAAGATGTGGATATTTCTATAAAGATCACAGATGATAAAAATGGCTCAGCTGCTATTGTATGATATTGATAAGGCATGGGTTGGCATATAATTTGGTATTAACTCAAAACAGATGTGAATATTTTCTACTGCATGCTACATCGCATTAGCATACTGTTCTCAAAGAAATGCATGCCATTTATGCATGAAAATAACCACACACACACACTTCAGCCTTTTTATATGTAAAATGGAAAGTCTATATGAAATCTACATGTAACAGTGTTGTTATGGAGAAGGATTTCATTTTACCTGGTAAGCAGGAAGGATGTTTTTCTTGCACAACCTAACTGTTATTGATATCTCAATGCAGCATCTATGACTGTTCAGTAAATAATTTTAGCTGTGTTTAAATGCTGTTAATTTATTATAGGGAATAGGAAAGGATGCTGTTACTGCATTTAATGACTTTCTGATTTCCAGTAGTTTCTTCTCATTGATTGATTTTTTTGTCATCTACTAAAACTGACAGAAATTCATAACAAACATTTCTTGCATAAAAGCATTCATGAAATGCTTATTTTTTTCTCAATCTATTGTTCCTCCAAATACAAAGAACTATGAATATTAATCATTTTCTAGTGATTGTCTTATATTAACTGTTTTGAGTAGTAGCTGGCACATGATAAATGACTGCTTGATTGGTGGTTGACCAGGGACATGCATATTTAGCTTTTTAACTATTTCCGCTGGTTATGTGGATTCAAAGATTAGTTCCACCATTTTATTAGGGGTGAATACAGAAATTAATGTCATATCAGTGCTCCTTTCAGAAGCTTTTGTTTTTTGTTACTCTGTTATGTCATAGTGAGATACGAATAATATTGGAACCTCTTCTTAACCTTCTCATACCTGTGGGGGTCTTTCTGCAATATTTTGCAAGAATTATTTTGTTTGAGTATATTGTTAAAGAAGAGAATACCTGATAAACCTTGGGAGCTGGAACTTCATTAAAACAAGCATGAACTTTGTCTAGGCTGTAATGTTATGCAGTGCATTTTTTGGACAGAATTCAACAGAAATGTTCCATATATAGTTAATTATGTTTGAGGCTGTTTTTATGGACAAGATATGTATTTGTATGCCCCTCAGTACCCCTTGTCTTGCAGTAAAGTGAGTGCTTATTTACTCACTAAATTTTGAGTTTACCTATACTTTCAAGAGTACAGCCTTAGAAATAATCCAGTTGAAAAGTAAACTGGGGGAGATGCACTACCAAAGTATTGTTTAAAGCTATTGACAATCAAAGGACGGTCACTAAATTAATCTTTCAATTAAATGCTGTTTAGAAATGTATGTTTGACCACATCCATTTCAAGCACATATCATTCATTCAAGTAATATGCACCTGTGAATCATTTCTGCACACATACAGCTAATCAACAAATTGAGTTTTAAAGCATTAGTCAAATATTGTTTTCTCTGGAGTTAGAGGAGTATAGTGGTGCAAATTGATGTAAGTGGACTAAGAATGGAAACTCAATGAGTGTTAACTGACTTGACAAAAATTCATTGAAAGACTGCACATACTGAATCTCTATACAAATCAATGACACTTACCTTAGTTAAATCAAAGCCGTACAAATGGAGAAACAATACAAATAAAAGTTTACAGTCTTTTAACTGGTGTGTATGCAACCCTCCTACATGAAGGATATAAAATAACACATCATGATAAATATAGTAATCCAGGGATCATGCAGTCATGGAGAGAGGAAAATGGTCTAAATTCTGTAAAAAATTACTAATTTCCCTAAACCATGCAGAAACTTAAGATATGTAGTAGCTGTAATTAGTGCGTGATTCATGGAGACATTTTCATGTAGCTGGGCAGCATAGTGCATTCAGTACTAAACAATAAAGTGTACTGACAGAATATGATATAAATTCAATGTGAAATTTCAAAATGTCTAGCCATTTACTCACCCACAATTCTCCAAAGTAATGTTCATCTTCCAGTTTCTAAAAGTATCCCTTGTCAACTTATCAACTCCTCAAATAATGTTAGCGAGTCTTAACCTTACTGACAAGATTGTGAATGCTTTATTGAGGGAAAACTCAGGTTTTAATTTGGATTTCTTTATATTTCCCTTCAGACTTACCATGCAGAATACAAAATACATTCTGATTCATTTTCCTTTTTATTCATATTCCTTTTTCTTACTAAGAATAATCTCATTACAGTGGGTTTCTTCATCCTTTTTCCGACATTTTAAGGGTAATTTGAATGCTGTATTAGAAAAAGACTTGAACTGTTTTTCCTTCACGCAGACATAGATAACCAGATCAAATATGCAGACTGGAAAGTGATCCATTCTTGAGTGGATTCTAAGACATGCACCAAAAAGGAATGCTGTACCCTTTGTTGATGAGATTACTGTTGAGAGTTAATATTCTGTCAGAAAATATAATTTAGCTGGTACTGTTATAACCATGGTAATGTTCAAGTACAGTAAATAGATCTCACTGTTATTAGAAACACAAGGTGATGACTGCACTATTGTCTTAATACAAGATGGCTGTCAGAATGCATTACATCTCCTTTTTAACATGCATCTTCTTCAGAACAGCTGTCAGAATGGTGTCAGTATGGAAGGTTGGGTCTGTGCACTGCTCTACTTTGGAAGTCTTCAATGACTGATTCTGCCAAGTCATTAAC
Source organism: Protopterus annectens (assembly GCF_019279795.1). Lineage (NCBI taxonomy): Eukaryota > Metazoa > Chordata > Ceratodontiformes > Protopteridae > Protopterus > Protopterus annectens. Next base: position 1,457,943,018 of record NC_056731.1, on the reverse strand, counting down.
TATCATAAATCAGGTATCATACTGCAAATTGTTTCAATAATACAGAACAAACAATACTCTTGTATATGTGACAGATTAAATAAGACAGGCAACATCCAGGAAACATAAAGAGATCTCCCAAAGGCCATAATTTCGAGGAGGAAAGCTATAGTTACTAACATTATGAATTGTATAACTTTGTGAAAGGGGCATATGAACACTAAGAATTTGGGCTGACAAGGTAAATGAGTCACACTCCATAGGACAGAGGCTTTACTCTACCAACAACCCTACAATCATAGGTTAATTAGAGTTTATTTGTTTTTAGGGGAAAATATTATGGAGACAATCTAAAGAAATTATTTAACTATTCAGCAGTAACAGTCCCAGGGTAACTTACAAAATATGGCAATGTAACTGTCATCTTCAGACTGATAAATATACAACAGAAACAAATTGAGCCACTGAGTTATCCACCTTATTCTTCAAAGAAAAATAATGGAAAGTTAATTTTCCCAGACAGCTTCTGGGAAGATTGCTAAATTAGTGACAATACAGAAGGAAAAAGCTAATTAATCTTAAATGATGAACATCTCTGCAACAACATAGTCCTATAAGCATTAGGTGTCAGACAATTATGCTTTCCCAGATTAGGGAAGAAGCAGCTATTCTGTACCAGATTAGCAGAGCTGATAGCCCCAGCACTAAAAAAAAGATTTGACCCTTAGTGTACATCAATATACTACTTGCAAGCAGGGATAAAGCTTATTAACAATATATTGTACAACCTGGAAGCTCGTCTCCAAGAATACAAGAAAATGGGTCCTATCCTTAGAAGACTATCACAATAAAACAGCTTTGACAAATTTCTAAAGGATTCCATTCTTTCATTAGAAGCTAGATCAAGCAGGATTAATATAGTTATCAATGGGTTAGGAGAAAGAGAACACCACCCTCATGGCAAACTCATATTGATAGTATAAAGACATTGTTAACAAATGGTTGGTCTTGACAAAATGCTTTCAAAATCTGTAGGTGGAATGCGCACAGCATAGTATCTCCTCTTCTGATCAATCTTTGAGAACAGTTTATGGACTCAGTAGTCTCAGTAGTTTATGTGAAACTGCTCATTATAGCTCATGTCTTCCATGTGCTTCTGGAAGCTAAATCATGGAAAATTCAAAGCACTTCAGTTTTTTAACTAACTTGCCAGTGTCCATCCTTAGACCATGCCCCCCCCCCCTCTTGCAAGGGGGGTCAGTCTAGTCAAGCACTGGGTGAATTTGTGGGTACCCATCCATTTATCCAGGTCCCCTATGAAGGAGTATAATGTATCACACTGCATACTATTCAAGGGGTGTCTGTTTAGGAGGATGAGGAAGTTCTATATGATGAACTTATATCTCCATCATGATTTATTTATCTACTGTTGAAGATTTACATCCCTGAATATGGTATTAATCAGACTATTTGATTAGTAGAGATACATGAAATCCAGGACTACTGAGTCTATACCTGCACACAGAAAGTAATGCATAGATATCCTCTCAGAAGTTTATATGGTACTGTCCCTTTATTCAGTATCTCAGAGACACCTCTCAGAAATCTCTAATGTACTGAATAAAGGGACAGTGCTTCCAGCTTTTCCTTAGTAGTTTAGAGTTTGTAGGTTGGTGAGCTTCTTATTTAGATACCTCTGGGGTCTTTCTAGTTGTTTGAAAGGTCTTATGGAGTACATTCCAAAGGGACATTGTACTCAGCAATTATCCTAATCAATGATAAACACAAGGGAACAAAAAAAAAAACTCTTTAGAGCTGGGCAATATTTCCTTGAAAATTTTCTGTCTTCATTGGAAGACCTTCATGACTACTGTCATCACCTGATGACTGAAGGGGAGAGAGCTATAAACTCATGTTCTGGGATCATAATTACATTGTCATTTTAAAGTTAGATGTAGTCTCTGCTGTATACTGCAGGGAGGGGTTATCTATCAAATGTGACAACATTATACTTTTTGTATTTAATTTGGATAAATTTTTAGTAGACCTAGTAGTTGCTATGTAAGTTTTTCAAAAGGGTTTGTGTGTCAGAGGTGGACTTAACTATGATTCCCAGCATACAATTATTTGCAAATGTAATTAGCCAGATGTCTTGGTTCATGGTCTGGAGACCTGAAAACTAAATTCCAAACAGAAAAGGTCCTAGCACTGAACTCTGCGGGAAACCACTGGTCAGCTTCATACTCTCTGCTGTTGCACCTGCCACCTGTACTGTGTGATATCTGTCTTTTAGATAATTTACTATCCATCTTGCCATATAGGAATCTTTTTTAAAATGTTAAGCATACTAACTATGCTGGCATGATTGCTGTCTGCTGCCTTCATTATCCTCTTGAAGAAGTCAACCAAATTCATTAGACAGTATTTACACTTGGCAAAGCAAACTGTTGCAGGTTTAGTCTGATGAGAGTTTTGCTGTCATAGTTTATCAGATCATTTATCTGTTCCATGGCTTTGCAGATAAAACTCTTTAGGTTAATGGCCCAATCATTTTCAGAGTCAGTAGTAGTGCCACACTTGTGTGACATCATCTGGGCTTATGCCACTAAAAGGCAATTTTGTTCCAAGTTAGTTTAGGAATTTTGAAGGTGATTGTCACTAATGAATTATCTGACCAGTTAAACAGATAATAGCAGGAGATGCAAAGTGAATAGTGTATGATGAAGCTATACTTATAAGGACCAGGTCAAGGAATATTATGTCCTGTGGAGGGATTTTTATCAATCTGATCCACTGAGTTTTGGTTTATTAAATCTAAGAAGTACTTAGCATATCCTACATTGGCGGTATAGGTACTCCAGTTTATCAAAGGGTAGTTAAAGTCTCAAAAAGCAATTTGAGAAATTATTTTCTTCACATTAAATCACATAAACTATTTTGGTTAACATCAATGTGCACGTGTTAATTTTAAAAGGTTTACATTTTTATTATTGATAAAATAAACATCAAGGAAAGAGGTGGGGATCCAAAGTTAGAAGTAGAAATAAAAGAAACTGAATGGCAGATAAGATTAAATGCAAAAAATGAACCAGGAATTAATGATCATATTTCTATTTCTGCAGTATTAAAACAAAGATTGAAACACATATAAATATAATTATAAATAAAATGAATAATAGATTATGAGAGGAAAGTGTAAATAAAGCATTTTACAAATACGTTGTGATGATTTATTTAGATGTGCACATTGATGTTAACCAAGATAGTTTATGGGATTTTAATATGAAGAAAAATATTTTTATGACAAGGTGCCTTGTGCTTTTAAAAGGTATTTGTTAATATAAAAATTGTTCCACTTGAAATGAGTTATATTGTTTAATTGATTTTGATTGATTTTAATTGATTTTAAGAAGGAAGTTACGTAAGAGTATATTTTGTATAAATATAGGAAGTTGTAATGTGTGACTAGATTCTGAAGATGTCTATGTGTGAGGGCGAAAGGGCTTAATTAGTGTTTATTGCTTTTGTCTTTTTTTTTTTTTTAAATAAATAAAATTCCGCTTCAACTGGTTTCATTCACAGTGTGAGTTTAGTTGTACAGTAGCATTTTTAAACTTGAAAATCGATAGAATGACAGACTTTGCATCAGCATAAATTTTCTGAAGGGTATGAAGTCTGAAACTCAAATGTTTTTCAGTATTTTCTGACTTAAACTTAACCTCGATGATTTGCCAAAGATTTGCTAGAAGAACACAATTGCATGAGATACAAACCAAAAATATTTGGCAAAAATTTGGAGATTCTACAAATATCTGTACAATTGCAAGGTATGCCAATCTAGAGATTCTGAAAACAAAATGTATTAGAATTACTCAGAATAACGATACAAATTAAATGAGTTGGATATTTTGGTTATGTTATACAATGTGGCTTTTTGTATGGAGGAATTGTAACTTTGTGATTATTCCTGTGGGAAGATACAATCCCTAACAATGGATTACAAAGTGCCACAAAGGGGTAACTAGGCAACTGTGAAGAAAAGGGCAACTACGGGTCAGTAACTGTCACTATGAGCAACATAAGAGTAACAAAAGGCTGCTTAGAACAAAGAGCAGCTTTGGGTTGCATAGAGGAACACAGAGCAACTACAGCCTGTGCTGGGCTCTTAGCGAACATTTTAATGGAGAAAGTTCACAGTGCAGCTTATCATACAACTTACAGCACTTATATGTATCATTAATGACATTGACAGGGATGAAGGAGGAGCAGACTAAAAGCAAGAATACAAGGAAGTAATTTAGCTACTAACAGTGCATGATAAATCAGTGAACTCAAAAATAATAAGTGGAAAAGAGAGAGAAGTTTTAAGCAGTTTTAAGCAATTTTTACTAAGTAAGCAATAAAAGCAGTAAACTAAGATAAAACAATTGAACAAATAGAAAGTAACATGTCCAAAAATGAACACATAAGTAAAGTTACTTTGCAATGATGGATTTGGCTATGAAATTCATTGGTCAAATAATTCTGTCTGGTGTCAGATATTAAGCTTCTCACTCAACAAGTAGCATCACAAAAAAGAAGGCCAGCTTGCACTAAAACAACTGTATAAATATACAGGGAAAATGACAAATAAAGATTCATTAGAGCACTCCAAACAATAGCAACATACTATGAGTCACACATGGACAAGCCTACAAGTGGAGTTAGTCTGCACTGTCTTATCTTGCTACCAGAAAACAATCCAGTAACCTAACTACAAGCAAAGATGCTTCTGAAACTAGATGAAAGCCACACACCTTGCACCATCCCTAACCACTCCTATCTCACCCTTTCCCCACTCACAACACCCTTCCCCACAACCTTTTTGTGATGTACATGGGCTCATCAGAGGTAGGTAGTATGTCTTCTTTTAATAGTCTTGCACTCAATCATAGTGTGTTAGCAATACTTTTCTTTGAAAAAAAGGCAAAAAATGCCAAAAGTATTACCTCTGAGGAGAAGCGGACCGAGGTGCTATGTCAAGCCAGGCAAGCCTTTAAAAAGGCTCACAGAGAGGTAGCCTTAAGCTGAATATTAGTGGATAGCCTTTAAAATGTCTGTGGAGTCCCTTTAGTATGCTTCTGACTGCCTAGAATATTCGCGCACCCACCTATTCCTTAGTCTTTACAAAAGCTCGAGTGTCCAGTCATATAAACCTCAGAGCAGCCTTGAGAAAGGCTCTTGTGGAAAGGCTTTAAAAAGGCTCTGGAGTCCCTTTGTCCCAGCCTTTAGAAGGTCTTTAGAAGGGCTTCAGTGCAACCTTAAGAAAAGCTATTGTGGACAGCCATTAGGAAGGCTCTGGAGTCACTCTGGTTTAGCCTTTAGTGAGGCTTCAGGATGGTAAACTGGCCTTTTGTGTAGACTTTAGAAAGGCTCTTGAGGACAGCCTTTAAAAAGGCTCTGGAGTCCCTTTGCCTTAGCCTTAAACAAGGCTTCGGAGTGGTTGAGTGACCTTTTGTGTAGCCTTTAGGAAGGCTTTTTCTGTTTGGTTCTCTTGAAAAAGCCCTTGTAGGGGTCAAGAGCTTGGTCAGATCCAGCTGAAAATCTAACAGACGCAATATTTAAATCTCACTCTTGGTCTCCTGAATGTTAGAATACAGGAGAAAGGCCCTGGAGGGGACAAAAATCAATGTAACGAACACTAAAAAAAGACCACAATCTATTTAATGAAAACTAGAAAAGAGACAACATTGCTGAACGATCTTCAAGAGTCAACGAAGTTTATTTCAAGCCATCGAAGCATATATCCAGTTAGTGAGAGAGACTGTGAAATGCTCCTACTTTTATTCAGAAAGTAGTGGGTGTGTCTCCCAGACCCCTCTTTTGGTGGGCGTGGCCTTTATTAGGATAGGGTGTCCAAAGAGAAACACTCCCCTGTACAGATATTCTTGTGAGAAACGATCTCCCTGATGTCAGAGGAAAAAATATATAAATGGGGATTCCCTCATTATGCTTTCCCCAATAAAACATTTGTGCCAAGTGTGGTATAAAACAAAGAGATACAACTGTGGCCTTTATAGCTGTTAAAACAGTCACTATTGTTTATGAAAACACAGAGGTTAGGCTACGACTTTTGAAAAGTCCTTCTTCCAGAGGGCTAGAATTAAAGAAAATTATTGACTTTAAGAAGATCCCCAGTGGGTGAACCTCCCACTAGTCAAAGAAAGGTGGTGACCATAGTCACCTCGAGGAAAACCAACAAAGTGTAGAAAAAACATATCGAACAATAAAAATAAACTAAACAAAACCTCGAGGAAAACCAACAAGGTGTAGGCAAACCATATTGAACAATTAATATAACCTAAAATATACTAAACATAACCAAAATAATACATTGAACACCATCCTTAACCCAACATCAGTTTGTGTGTTGCTTAGGCTCGATGTAAAAACATACATGAAAACGCCTAAATGCAATCATCTCTATAAGGTCTTTCTTGCTTCAGTAACTAGAACAAAGTGGATAAACTCCCTCCCCGACTTAAGGTTTGAAGTAAAGCCAGTGTGGTCCGATGATGTGGCGACCCTCTCCCTGGGGTGTGGGGGACTGAAAATCGGCGTATTACCAAAAATTGAGGTTGTCCAATGTACATAAGTGTTCCCGACATTACCCCTTACTGTACATCATTCCCTAAAAGAAACTGTCATCATTAGGTTCTTCCCACCACAATGGGGGGGGGGGCAGAGAGTCATGGAGTGTAAAAATTCTGGACCTGTTGGATGGTTATCCGAATGAGGTGGGCCGAGGAGACTTAAAAATAGATTGCGTGATGACAAGTGGAGATAAAAATTCTTCGACCTGTGGGAAAGTGCTTAGCTTTAGGTTGGCCCAGGAGACAGATACTCAGCCGCTTTTCTGGATGCTATGAGGAGGGCGCTGGAAGGGGAGAAGGTGAAGAAGTGGGTCTCGGAAGACATGTGGGACTGTGGGCACCACGTGGGAAAGGTGTGGGGAGACCATTCATTGTAAGAAAGCTATTTTCACTGTTAGTATTTTATCGACTATGTAGTTTGCTTTGATCAGCCATGTCTCCACATGTTGTAAGAAGTTAACTTACGTTTTAATGTTAAGTTATTATTGACGGATGATTTGTAGTTGTGTTGTTAAAAAGTGAGTTTTGTTTCCTGATACATCTTCTTGGTTCTTTCAACTTCTGTAGTAGAAAATTCTTGCAAAATACCATCCCATTTCTATTTCGTTTCAACCGTTATAATGAGGCAATAGTCTCAAAACTTCTAGTTGACTTACTGCTAAGCTGAGCAGCCGAGTGCACATGCAGGCATTTCTGCATTTGGGTCTATATTACATAGTCGAAGTATGACATCTTCGAACGTGATATGGTCAAAACCATAAGTTCGAAGTTGTCATACTATGATTGGAAAAAAATAAAAGAAAAAGAACATACCTGCGCTCCCCCCGCCCCTCTCTTTAAATATACCAACTCCGAAGTTGCACTACAGTGAGTGCAGTAAAGATTTCTTTACTGCACTGTAGTGCGACCTCGGAGTTGGTATATTTAAGGAGGAGGGGGTGTGGTGTGCAGGGGGGCTTGCATATAACCTTTTATTTTCTTTTCCTATTTTTTTTTTAGATTCATAGATTAGTATTAAGCTAACTGCCCTTGCAAGCCATTTTAACCCTAGCCAATTATCCCTTGTGAGACTCAAACCCTACACCTTGTGTTTGTAATGCAAACACCTTAACCATTAGGCCATCCTCCCCATTTTTTTTTAATTTTTTTATACATTGTCGAAGTTCTGTAACTTCGGACATGTGTGTTCGTACATATGGTAGTCGAAGTTACGGAACTTCGACTATGTAATATAGACTCCTGCATTTACCTCCTACTCCACCTCTAGGTGTCAAATATTGCTTGTTCATATTTGCATTAGTAATTCCAAAACCATGCTACATACAAGGTATCAGAATATTTTATATTGAAGCATTCATGATGGCAAACACAACTGTATTGATATTTGATCTCTGTCAATGTGTATTTGTAAGAAGATGATGACTTCATTTTTTTCAAGACTGAAACCACACCCACTGGGAGTTGGTACAAAATCAAAGGAGCTGTACTGGAGGGAATGAGTTATAATCCAAAGAGAAGCAACTGTAAATTATGAGTAATACGATAACATTCATATGTCTGCTCTGGGTTGCTTGCTTTGTTTCTATGTCAGGTGGATTTCTCAATTTTTTTAATGTATTCCATTCAGTTATGCTCCATTAATTCCTACAGGCTATAATCAGTGTAACTGCACAACAATGATATAATTGTTACTTTGAGTATAAAATGGCATGTAGTATTTTTAAATAATTTAATGGATTTGATAACCTCTGTGCAGCTCATGTTCATTGGCCTTAGTAATTTGTAATCCAGCATTGATACCATGCTAATTTTGATATTCCATGGTAGAACTGGGAGGATGGTCACTGTAGTACAGATAATTCATCTCAACATATAATATATAACTCTCTGTTTGGGGCTGCATATCAACATGTAATATATAACTCTCTGTTTGGGGCTGCATACTTAATTTCACGTACTGGTTAAAACAGTATCCATGATCCACCCACTGTCAATTCAATGCAGTTAAAATTCCATCTTGTGCAAGTTCTTCCATGTTTCCACACTCCCCCCTCCCCCCTCCACACACACACACATACAATCAACCTTAGATAGTTAGAGGTCACCATATTCATATTCATTTAAATGTGTTTGCAGACATTGGCTAAATTAATCCAAGCAGTATCTTGGGAAACTGATTATTTGTTAGGTTGCAAAGGTTCTAGTCTTTAAGCACAACATGATGTAACTGTTTACCTTGATCAAAATTGATTTTATAACTACCCCTAGAATACTGCAATATGTAGATACTTTATCCTAGCTAATGCTTTCTGTTACTATCTTGCAATACGTTTCTTGTCTGAAGTCTATTGAAGTTTGCAGTGTGTTTCTAGTCCAAATGAATAAAAGGCAAGATGGGCTGACTTGTTAACCTATATCTGTTAAGACTGATGTGTTTACTTCCTATTTCCAGTTTTATGTAGTGATATTCTGAGCAATATAGATGAAGTCATGAGAGGGTCACTGACTAAGCTTGCAAGCTAAATAATACTACAAGAACTTGTTTAGTTTGGAGGAGATCTTACGTGTGTGTGTGTGTGTGTGTGTGTGTGTGTGTGTGTGTGTGTGTGTGTGTGTGTGTGCGTGTGTGTGCGTGTGTGTGTGTGTGTGTGTGTGTGTGTGTGTGTGTGTGTGCATGCACTTGTGTACGTGCATGTGTGTGTGTGTGTGTGTGTGTGTGTGTGTGTGTGTGTGTGTATGTGCGCTTGTGTATGTGTATGTGTGTGTGTGTGTGTGTGTGCGCTTGTGTACGTGCATGTGTGTGTGTGTGTGTGCTTGTAATGCGCATGTGTGTGTGTGTGCATGCATGCATGTGTGTGTATTTTCAAATTAGTACATTCTTTTTACATCTGGCTGCCACAGGGGTTATTAGAATCCTGTCCTGGAGTTTGTTACTATGGTTCTTTTGCTTTCTTTACCAAAATAATGTTTTTCTTTATATCGTATGAGGGGTTTCACTGACATGCTTGTAATAAAATAGATTCACCAATGCTCTAATATGCAGCATGAAATTGTGTCTCCTACCATGCAGTGTAATCAGGTAGTCACCATCTAGCAAACTTTTATTGCACACAAATTCTTAACATTTGAAGGTATCTGAATTAATTACATTGCTTTAGAATCTTCATGGTGTGCAGGTAATTTCAAAGAGAAAACCTTTTCAGAGAATGGGACAAAGAAGTTTTAAAGTTTCTTTTAGATGTTATCTATTTTTCAAAAATCAAAACATCTGGATGGGAGTGTGAAACTTAACCTTGTAATCATTCTAGAATAAAGAGGGAACATCTATACTTTATTTAAGGATAAACAATGATTCTATGATTTCATGGATGCTAGTGATCCTTATGACTCATACTGTACAAAGCACCCATGAGATAAGGAATTTACATTCTTCTGTTCTTCAACTAAATTTTGGTCAAGGATGGATTACTTCCTTATTTTCTAAATTTATTTAAAAAAAATCAGTATTATGTATAATTCAGAACCGTAATCATTCTCAGACTATCCAGTAACCTAATTCAGAATATGTTTCCAAGAATCATAATGGCACCAAGCTGGAGAATGAGTGACAATATTTAATAGAAAGATACTGAAGAGCAAATCATTGTGTTTGTCGGGTTTCATTTTGTTAAATTTCAAGACAATAGTGTGCTTGGCATTAGATAGGCTCCATTCAAATCGACAATGAGATGCATTTTATTAATATAGCTTCCTATATGAAAATGTGTAAGCAGAAAATAATTGTATTATGGAAGATGGTGACTCTAACAAATTGATATTCAGCTTTGAAATGATTTGACACACATAAACTTGACTCTATCTGATGGACAGTATAAACTTATATCACTTCCGCCCTCTAACCAGTCACTTTTTAATCCAAAATTGGTGTCAATATAGGAGTGGGCCACCATTCCCTGAAAATGTCTGGCCAATCTGTTTAAATTAAGTAATAGCTATGGGTTGGGGATTGTCATAATGGTTAAGGTGTTTACATCATAGACATAAGGATGAGAGTTTGATTCTCACCTTTGAAAGGGGACATTGTCTAGGATCAAATTGGCCTACAAGGGCTGCTAGCTTTTTATTGATCTATGAACCAAATTTCATCAGTTCATAGTAACAGCAACCTAATCTTATACATGTCGGATATTGGTGCAACCTTGCGTGAAACACTTGAGGAAATCTATGCATCTAGAAGCCCACATGTAGGAGAATAGGATAAAGAAAATTGTTGTCACTAACTTCACAACTATCAGGACATGCTTTACATGCAGACTGCTTCTAGTCAGAATCCTCTAGGTGCAGTATAAGTTTCAATAAACAGGTAACTCTCTTATTTAAAAAATGTAAATTATATTAACACTTTAACATTTGTCATCCAACTTCTCAGTAACACTGTTTTTGTAAAATATTATGGTACAGACTGATTATTAATGGGACAGCATAATATATTTGTATTAAAAGGGATATATTATAATATGCATATGCACAATATAAACATATATTTTAGCAACTTCAGGTCACTTTCCACTACAAAACGGAATATATTTCTGGAGCACCTAATAAACACATTAACCAGGAAAATATGTTTGTATGAAATTTAAGCTGTAATTTCAAATCTTAAACTTGGAAAACTGCAAGTACAAATGGGTGTGACCTGTCTTTTCAGTTATAAGGAGATACTGAAATTTGTGTCCTGGTAGATGCCTGAGAGGTGGTAAAGGCATTTAACTATTAAAATTATTTAAATTCTTCCCTTTGGGTAATGCATAGCTTTGTCGTTATTTGACTTGATATTGTTGTTCTACTTCAGTGTTCTTTTTTGGTTAACAGACATAAATTTATCTATACGTGTATGTCTCTGAGACACTACGGTATACGTGTTATTAGTCTGCAGTATACAACATGGTGCTTGGTTCTCATTGGATATTCAGCATTCATCAGACCTATCATTGAGTACAATGCCCCCTTTGATATGTACCTAACCAGGCATATCCAACAAATGGAACATCCACAGTGGTTCCTCACTAAAAGAATACAGGGCATAAGTAGTTTGTCCTATGCAGACCACCTCAAGGCCCTATCCCTATATTCTGTCTCCTACAGGTCTGCTCTGGGTTGCTTGCTTTGTTTCTATGTCAGGTGGATTTCTCAATTTTTAATGTATTCCATTCAGTTATGCTCCATTAATTCCTACAGGCTATAATCAGTGTAACTGCACAACAATGATATAATTGTTACTTTGAGTATAAAATGGCATGTAGTATTTTTAAATAATTTAATGGATTTGATAACCTCTGTGCAGCTCATGTTCATTGGCCTTAGTAATTTGTAATCCAGCATTGATACCATGCTAATTTTGATATTCCATGGTAGAACTGGGAGGATGGTCACTGTAGTACAGATAATTCATCTCAACATATAATATATAACTCTCTGTTTGGGGCTGCATATCAACATGTAATATATAACTCTCTGTTTGGGGCTGCATACTTAATTTCACGTACTGGTTAAAACAGTATCCATGATCCACCCACTGTCAATTCAATGCAGTTAAAATTCCATCTTGTGCAAGTTCTTCCATGTTTCCACACTCCCTCCCTCCACACACACACACATACAATCAACCTTAGATAGTTAGAGGTCACCATATTCATATTCATTTAAATGTGTTTGCAGACATTGGCTAAATTAATCCAAGCAGTATCTTGGGAAACTGATTATTTGTTAGGTTGCAAAGGTTCTAGTCTTTAAGCACAACATGATGTAACTGTTTACCTTGATCAAAATTGATTTTATAACTACCCTAGAATACTGCAATATGTAGATACTTTATCCTAGCTAATGCTTTCTGTTACTATCTTGCAATACGTTTCTTGTCTGAAGTCTATTGAAGTTTGCAGTGTGTTTCTAGTCCAAATGAATAAAAGGCAAGATGGGCTGACTTGTTAACCTATATCTGTTAAGACTGATGTGTTTACTTCCTATTTCCAGTTTTATGTAGTGATATTCTGAGCAATATAGATGAAGTCATGAGAGGGTCACTGACTAAGCTTGCAAGCTAAATAATACTACAAGAACTTGTTTAGTTTGGAGGAGATCTTACGTGTGTGTGTGTGTGTGTGTGTGTGTGTGTGTGTGTGTGTGTGTGTGTGTGTGTGTGTGTGTGTGTGCGTGTGTGTGTGTGTGTGTGTGTGTGTGTGTGTGTGTGTGCATGCACTTGTGTACGTGCATGTGTGTGTGTGTGTGTGTGTGTGTGTGTGTGTGTGTGTGTATGTGCGCTTGTGTATGTGTATGTGTGTGTGTGTGTGTGTGCGCTTGTGTACGTGCATGTGTGTGTGTGTGCGCGCGCTTGTGTACGTGCATGTGTGTGTGTGTGCATGCATGCATGTGTGTGTATTTTCAAATTAGTACATTCTTTTTACATCTGGCTGCCACAGGGGTTATTAGAATCCTGTCCTGGAGTTTGTTACTATGGTTCTTTTGCTTTCTTTACCAAAATAATGTTTTTCTTTATATCGTATGAGGGGTTTCACTGACATGCTTGTAATAAAATAGATTCACCAATGCTCTAATATGCAGCATGAAATTGTGTCTCCTACCATGCAGTGTAATCAGGTAGTCACCATCTAGCAAACTTTTATTGCACACAAATTCTTAACATTTGAAGGTATCTGAATTAATTACATTGCTTTAGAATCTTCATGGTGTGCAGGTAATTTCAAAGAGAAAACCTTTTCAGAGAATGGGACAAAGAAGTTTTAAAGTTTCTTTTAGATGTTATCTATTTTTCAAAAATCAAAACATCTGGATGGGAGTGTGAAACTTAACCTTGTAATCATTCTAGAATAAAGAGGGAACATCTATACTTTATTTAAGGATAAACAATGATTCTATGATTTCATGGATGCTAGTGATCCTTATGACTCATACTGTACAAAGCACCCATGAGATAAGGAATTTACATTCTTCTGTTCTTCAACTAAATTTTGGTCAAGGATGGATTACTTCCTTATTTTCTAAATTTATTTAAAAAAAATCAGTATTATGTATAATTCAGAACCGTAATCATTCTCAGACTATCCAGTAACCTAATTCAGAATATGTTTCCAAGAATCATAATGGCACCAAGCTGGAGAATGAGTGACAATATTTAATAGAAAGATACTGAAGAGCAAATCATTGTGTTTGTCGGGTTTCATTTTGTTAAATTTCAAGACAATAGTGTGCTTGGCATTAGATAGGCTCCATTCAAATCGACAATGAGATGCATTTTATTAATATAGCTTCCTATATGAAAATGTGTAAGCAGAAAATAATTGTATTATGGAAGATGGTGACTCTAACAAATTGATATTCAGCTTTGAAATGATTTGACACACATAAACTTGACTCTATCTGATGGACAGTATAAACTTATATCACTTCCGCCCTCTAACCAGTCACTTTTTTTAATCCAAAATTGGTGTCAATATGTGGAGTGGGCCACCATTCCCTGAAAATGTCTGGCCAATCTGTTTAAATTAAGTAATAGCTATGGGTTGGGGATTGTCATAATGGTTAAGGTGTTTACATCATAGACATAAGGATGAGAGTTTGATTCTCACCTTTGAAAGGGGACATTGTCTAGGATCAAATTGGCCTACAAGGGCTGCTAGCTTTTTATTGATCTATGAACCAAATTTCATCAGTTCATAGTAACAGCAACCTAATCTTATACATGTCGGATATTGGTGCAACCTTGCGTGAAACACTTGAGGAAATCTATGCATCTAGAAGCCCACATGTAGGAGAATAGGATAAAGAAAATTGTTGTCACTAACTTCACAACTATCAGGACATGCTTTACATGCAGACTGCTTCTAGTCAGAATCCTCTAGGTGCAGTATAAGTTTCAATAAACAGGTAACTCTCTTATTTAAAAAATGTAAATTATATTAACACTTTAACATTTGTCATCCAACTTCTCAGTAACACTGTTTTTGTAAAATATTATGGTACAGACTGATTATTAATGGGACAGCATAATATATTTGTATTAAAAGGGATATATTATAATATGCATATGCACAATATAAACATATATTTTAGCAACTTCAGGTCACTTTCCACTACAAAACGGAATATATTTCTGGAGCACCTAATAAACACATTAACCAGGAAAATATGTTTGTATGAAATTTAAGCTGTAATTTCAAATCTTAAACTTGGAAAACTGCAAGTACAAATGGGTGTGACCTGTCTTTTCAGTTATAAGGAGATACTGAAATTTGTGTCCTGGTAGATGCCTGAGAGGTGGTAAAGGCATTTAACTATTAAAATTATTTAAATTCTTCCCTTTGGGTAATGCATAGCTTTTGTCGTTATTTGACTTGATATTGTTGTTCTACTTCAGTGTTCTTTTTTTGGTTAACAGACATAAATTTATCTATACGTGTATGTCTCTGAGACACTACGGTATACGTGTTATTAGTCTGCAGTATACAACATGGTGCTTGGTTCTCATTGGATATTCAGCATTCATCAGACCTATCATTGAGTACAATGCCCCCTTTGATATGTACCTAACCAGGCATATCCAACAAATGGAACATCCACAGTGGTTCCTCACTAAAAGAATACAGGGCATAAGTAGTTTGTCCTATGCAGACCACCTCAAGGCCCTATCCCTATATTCTGTCTCCTACAGGCTTTTGAGGGGAGATCTATGCCTGGCATATAGGGCATTGTCAGACCCCACTCTGATGGACCTCCTGCATATCCACAAAACAAACAGTACCAGAATTACCTGTTCTAAAGACTAGACCTTGCCTGTGATATAAATAGGACCTGCTGGAGAGATAAGTATATATCCCAGAGGCTACCACGTCCATGGAACAGGCTCCAGATCCATGTGAAGCAGAGTTCCTCCCTAATCCAATTCAAGTGCCACCTGGACAATTGGATGGGAAACCATAAATTCATTCCTGGCTTGGCACCTATATCTCTCATGCAAACAAGTAACCTGTAAATGGTTCATTTCCCAGACCCATGTTTACACTTTTTCAAGGGTATCAGAACTTATCAGAGATTTGGGATGCATGGCTATACTCAAAAAGGCCCTTGTGTTATTAGTCTAGTAAATACCTATGAACCTATAGTAATGTTTACCTGAGTCTACAAAATGCAGAAAAAATTTACATGCCTCATTCTGTTTGCCATTCAGATTTGAAATTCATTATTTCTGGACACTTCACAAATGACAGTGACAACTGTCAACACTAAAGAAGTTGTTGGTGAATCTGAGATGCATATACAAAGGGGCAAAGCTACAACTGCAGTGATACAGAGGCATGTCTCCATCAGTCTCTATTGAGCAGTCTTGATGATACACCCATATAACAACACAGTTCTTATATTTACAGTACAATTATGTGAACACACCTACATCTTCCTTGTAATCTCCCATGCTTAGAATGAAATCTCCCATGCTTAGAATGACTAACTCTATGGTTAAGTTACTAATGTAAACCTCCACTACCAAACTGTAACCAAAGTATATAAGGAGCACTTTTTCCTGTAAGATAACTTTAAAATAAGTACCATTAGAATGTTTGCCAAATGAGAATAAAAAATACAATACTTCTTGTAAAAATATAGCATTGAGTGATTACTTATTAGAAGGTAATGTACATTTACATTCATAGCATTATACATTATGAATTTGCAGAACTTTTTACATTTGATTATTTGAGCATATTATGCTTTTTTGAAAATTTGCATTTCTTAGATTAAGTTTTAACATATTATTATTTAACATTTGAATTATTATATGTTTACCTTTTATTTTTTAGATAATTAACATTTTGTAATTTGCTGTTTTTATATACTGCAATTTGATATATAGTCGTAGTTGAGACAAAGTCTCATATTTTAGCACATTGACCTCACATTATTTAAGCATTGACATTCTAATTAGATATGCATTTAACTTTTTTACTGCTATTGAAACTATAACTTTAGCAATAATTGTTACTGCATTAACTTTGACATTAATTATGATGACATTTATTACATTTTGTTTTTGAAGGTACAGCTCTAAATTCACCTTTTAAAAAGACAGAACTTAATATGATATATTTTAATTTTATATAACTATAAAATACAGGATTACGTTATATTTTATACATCGGCAGAACAGCTTTCTATATTAGGAATTAACTGAAGCATGAGGACAGCAAAATGTACGCAGTGTATTCATTATTTATTTATACATGGATAGGGTCACAATCTGCTGTCTCTCAGGTGCAAAATTTCAGGATAAGACCCAGAGCTCTTAGGCCACTTCATCCCAGTTATAAATATGCTATCGTTATTGACCACATCAAGGTAAATATCCTTTTCTGCTCTAACATGCAGGAACATATATAGTTAAGTTCTGTATGCATGTAATGTGGAGGTAAGACACTTGCCTTGAGCAGTATTTCACCATCTCCAAGAATGATGTTTCAATTTCAAACAAGAGTAATCAATTTCAGCAAATCTCTTAACAACTCATGTCATTCCAGGGGATTCTGATGTGTGTCAGCATGGGAAGTGATGATTGACAGGGCAGCTTGTTCTTCCAGGGATGATTTCATCTGTCACCTCAGGATCTCTGTTCATTGATTAAGAACATTTTGCTTTCATTGTGTCATTTTTAGTCAAAGTTAATTTAGTAAACATTCCAGCTTATCAGCTTATATCTATCAATCTGCAGACTTTAAAAATCTGGCCAAAATATCTAAGTGCCTTATTAGCATAAATATGCATACTGTGCAACATAACTACTTCCTCTTCCACTAAGGTTGTGGGTTACCACTCAAAAACACAACTTTAAAAAAATAAGGAAATCGAAAAACTTTAAATTTTCACATATCAGCATTAAATAAGGAAAAACAATGTCCAAGAGGCCATTACATGCAGATGCAACAAGCAGACCAAAAAAGGAAAAAAAAACATGTCCTTTACCACAGAGATAAAAGGCATGTATGTTTAAAAATGCAGCTGGAGTAGCTACCAGATAACCTTATTTTGCCAAGTTTCTACTTATAGTGAAACTATTAAACTAAGGCTGCATAAAGAATAAGCATGTATAATAAAAGATTTAATGTTTTCAGCAACTGAAGTGTAACAAAAGTGATGTGGTATAGTATTGTATTTCACCACTATATTACATGCACAGTAGCCACTGTAAAGAATTCATGCAAATGTGCATTATTCTTTAACAACTACAATAATTTATTTATTTTATTTTACATCTGTTTTCTGGGAAAGTCGACTGGGATAAGACCCATTTTCAGCGGAGGCCCAGAGAGGAAAGCTCCACATATAGAGATTATACAAAACTCGTACAAGAAATTATACAAAAAATAAGCAAGACATATAGTACGCCATGAATTACATTCTATGCTATTATAGCTGACATTTGTATTATACAATCATCTGATATAATTCCTTGTTGTAGTGTAGTTTCTCAAGTAAGCTGAGGAACGGTTTGTGGGGTGAGGGGAAATGGTAGAAAAGGATGAGGTTAGAGATTATCTAGATATGAGAGAGAGCATAGATTACGAGGAGGTCAGGGAAGAAGAAAAAGTATGGCCAGGACTATTACAACTAGTTAGCCTGGATAGGTACAGGAACAAAGCCAGATATCATTAAGATAACTTTCAAGAATCTTTTTGAATTGGTTGGTATTTGTGTTAATTCTGATGCTGTGAGGTAGTGAATTCCACCTTGTTGCTGCATAATGAGAAAATCGGGAGTCTCCTGCCGTATTAGTGGATTTGGACACTTGTAGTAGAGATTTATTTTTTGAGCGAAGACTTCGGTTTGTGGTATGAGGCTGGAGAATATTTAGAAGGACAGGATTTTTTTCAGGTTGATATACTAGTTTGTGTGCCAAAGTTAATTGGTTATAGGATAGAAGTTGTGAGAGTTCTAACCAGGAGAGTTTTTTTTCAAAGAGAGACAGTGGTAGGTATGATGTGGGCAGTCAGTTGCAAATTTAGCTGTTTTATTGTAGCATGTTTCAAGTTTAATCAAATCTGTCTTTTAAGGTTGGTGAGAATTGGGGAAGCATACAGAAGTGTTGATAGATGGTGAGTTCTAGCAATGGCAACCCTAGAGGTGTTAGATACTTTTTTTCTGTAAAGAGTACCCATTTTTGTGAAGTTTCTTAATTGTGTGTGCTATATGTAGGTCAAATCTTAGGTTTTCTATTATTACTCTTAGTAGTTTAGTTTGGGAATCAGCATTGATTTTAGTATTATTGCTAGCTGTGATGTAGAAGGTGCTGGAGGAGGAGAGGATCTTGTGGGTTGGAAGATCATGAGTTTTGTTTTATTGGGGTTGAGTATGAGCTGATAGTTAAAGAGCCATAGCTCTGTATCTGAGAATGATTTTTAGGTTATATCATGGAGGTGTTGCAGGTTATTAGCCGCACATATACATACCTATCTGTCTTACAGATACAGTTTACAGATTGTTGGTGGTCCTGTAAATATCTTTCTAACCACTGAAGTGCAGAGGGGCTGAGGTTCAGTTTGGAGAGTGTATTTAATAGTTTGGGGTGGGAAATCATACCAAAGGCCTTGGACATGTCTAAAAAGACTGCAGAGTCTATTTTATTTACCATTGTTTCTGAGGTGGTTGATGGTTTTCTGAGTTGGTTGATGGTATTGGTGAAACTGAGGAGTGCAGATGTGTGTACTATGATGGGGCCTAAAGCCATGTTGACATGTTGCTAGAAGGTTGTTGAAGGTAAGGTAATGAATCACTTTGTAGTGGATACATCTTTCGAGCAGTTTAGATAGAGAGAAGAATGGCAATCGGTCTGTAGTTGAACATTTCTATGGAATTTCCACCTTTGTGTAAGGGGATATTGTATGCGATTTTCCATATTGCTGGGACATGTTCTGCTATAGACCTGTTAATAGGGATCGACCCTGGATAAGATATGGCTTTAGCTGCAAGTTTTAAATATTTGTCTGGTAACTTCTCAGTTGCTGTTGAAGAGGGTTTGAACTTTTTCAGTAGTTTCTTAATGGCAGCTATGGGAACTGGTTGAAAGGAGAAGGAGTTGTAGTTAATGTTGAGAGGTTTAGAGGCTAGGGGTGGTTTTGTGGTATTACTTTTAATTAGAGATAGTACACTTTCAGTGAAGTATTTATTTAATTCTTCTGTGATGGTGGAAGGAGAGTGTGGTAAGTTTGGGGGGAGGGATAATGGAATGTCCTAGGTGGAGAATGGCATTTATGGTATTCCAAAATTATGTTGTAAGTTATAGTAGAAGTTCTTTTTATCTAGATTGAGTTGGTGTTAGCTTTATTTCTGTTTTGCTGAAATGCGATAAGGTTGATTGGGTTTTACAGGTGAGCCATGTTTGCCAAGCTTTGTTTCTTTTCCTAAGGATCATTCTGGTGTCATTAGTTAACCATGGTGTGTATGTGGCCTTAATATGAATTGACCTGTGGGGGCAGTTTGTTCAGAAGTTCAAGGAGGGTACAGTTGAAATAATCTACTGCAGCATCAGGGACCAGTTTTTAAGTAGAGACCACTTACATTTTTTTAGGGTATTGATTAGGTCTTGGGGGTTAAAGTTTTTTTCCCCTGTGGTCTTGGCAGAAGGTGTTGAGCTTGATAGTACTGATGTTTTTTCTCAATAAATAGGTTAGCATATGGTCACTAAGGCTGTCGGGTAAGCAGCCACTAATCTGATAATTCTGAGGTTTGTTGATTAGTGTCCAATCCAGTATAGATTAATGGTTGGACTATTTATCTAGCATGTAGGAGCTTGAATGAGTTGTGTGAAGCCATAGAGGTTGATGTGATTGCTAGGGTTATGTGAATTACAAGTTGTCCAGTCTGTATTAAAGTCATCCATAATGATAGTTTCTTGAGATATGGAATTTCATATAGACTGGATGATGTGCTCTATAGTAGAGTTGTTATTTCCAGGTGGGACATAGGTAGCTAGAATGGATATGAATTTATTTTGGTTAAGTTGAAGTTTAGTAGGTAGGATTTCTATGTTTTCAAGGTTATCTATGTTTATGCTTTGTGGTAAAAGTGTGAGACTGTTCATAAATAATATGGCTACACCTCCACTTCTTTTTACCTTCCTGTCTGCTCTAATAATGTTGTAACCAGGTGGTGTAATTTCATTGTCAGTAATGTGTGCTTTTAACCAGGTTTCCATTTAAAACAGCAATATCGGGGTTATAATGGGATAGGGTGTATAATTCTTGAACTTTGTTGAGTATGCTTTGCAGGTTTATAACGATAGTGTAACATGAATAAATGACAGCAGAATTAGTAAATGTCAACCATAGATAGCCCATACCCAGCAATTATAGCTACTTTTTTGAATATATGCTCTTCAGATAGCTGATTGTGATTAAAAAAAATAATACCACAGTAGCACGTCATTTGGTTTCACACAAACTGTAGCTATGGTGAAGTATTTCAACTTGCTCCATACAAATACATATTAGTCCTAGAAAGACAGAATAATAAATGATGAACCTATTGAAATGATAACAAAGTCAGCAACTTTCATCTTCAGAGAGCCCCAATACCTAGCAATTATGGACTTTTGTTTATCTATGTATACCTATAGTCTCTACTTGGGATTGGACAAGCAGTGCAGCAGTTGCATTGTCGCCTCATAGCAAGAGGTCATCCAGTTTGATTCTCGGCTGGGGTGCCTTCTGTGCAGAGTCTGCATGTTCTCCCTACATTCATGTGGATTTCCTACAGGTGCTCAGGTTTCCTCCCATATTACAAAAACATGCATCTGGAGGGTTTCTCCCCAGCCTTCTGCTGAAAATTGACTGCATTCCAAGTTGAACTGTCCCAGTAAACAAATGTTTAAAAAAACACACACACACAAACATAAATAATGGCCATAGTAAACTGCAGAAGAATGCAGTCAGTCCATTGCAACCTTCACACACACACACACACACACACACACACACACACATATATATATATATATATATATATATATATATATATATATAAATAAACATTATATACATATATATATGCACACATGCACAAAGACACACATACACCTACATGGACACACAGTCTCACACACACACACACACACACACACACACACACACACACACACAAACATGCCCCCATTACAGTAATTGGTGTGACTGTGTATACCTCAGATATTTGATTGTAATCACATTAATAAGTAAGTATTGAAAACATGGTCACAGTAATGCTATGAACAAATAATGACAGTAATGCTATCAAAAATATACGGTGCAACTTATTACAATCCCTGAAGATCCATAGTTGCACATATGCCCACTAGTTAAAGTTCTTTTTGTGGACTGTATGTACATCTCTGATGTCTGATAATGGCCAAATAAATAAATAAATACATAAATAATTAATAAATAATAATTATTAAATTAAATTTATTTCATCTCACTGCTGTCAGAAAAAGCATGCTGTCTACCAACAGCAACCCTTCTGCACGCACACGAGCACACACACACACACACACACACACACACACACACACACAGGCACACTCTAACACTTATACGCACTGACAAAAGATACCATGCACAGACTGGCTGGCTGTGGTATACATAATGCTATAAAAAACAAAATGTTTCTGTTATTAAAACAGCACTTGTTTCCAGACATTTAGATTTCACTTTCATACAAGCTGCTTTGAGTACCATTCCTCCTGTGGCAATAAAGCCAATAATGGAAGCAGAAATCTGAAGTCCGTACATTTGCAATAGCATGCATGCAATTGCAAGACTTTGTATGACCTCCTGACACTGCCACACTAAATATAAATAAATAATAAAGTACATAAATGGTTATATATAAATAAATAATAAAGTACGTAAATGGTTATAAATTAACGTAGTAAAAAAATACTGCTTTGATTTTCCATTGGAAATTGGGTAGACTGGCAGTGGCATACATAATGTTATTAAAAAAAACACTTTATTTATAAAGAAGCAGTTGTTCCCATACATCTGCTCTGTGTCTACAGCTTTCCCTTTCATTCAAGCTGCTTAGGATACCAATCACCTGAGGCAGTGTGAGCTGATAATGGAGACAGAATTCGGAACTGCATGCGTTTCCAATAGCCTGCATGCATGCGTGCATTTCCAAGCATTGGTATTACCTCCTGACACCAACACAGTAAAAATAAAATAAAATTAAATAAATAAATAAGAAGTGCTTAAATGATTTTGCCCTGGCTTGTGGTGCCATTTTTAAATCCCCACTTTCCCCTCTGGTCCTGTACTGCGTAGGCTGTTGGCTCCACTTAAGGTTTCAAACCTGCTGAATTATTTTCCACCCCAGGTGTCTCCCAGTCCTCAGGGTGGCTTCTCGCCCATGAAAGAACATCTCTAAAGAACTCCTGCTGTGCTTCATTCATAGTCATATTAAATCTGTGCTTCAGATTTAATTTCAAAGTTTTCGACCCTGCTGAATTATTTTCCACCCCAGGTGTCTCCCAGTCCTCAGCGTGGCTTCTCGCCCGTGAAAGAACCTCTCTAAAGGACTCCTGCTGTGCTTCATTCATAGTCATATTAAATCTGTGCTTCATACTTCAGATTTAATTTCAAAGTGTATGTACCTCACTTTATTTTACCCATTATTGTCTTCTTGTGACATTTTTGTTCAGCTACCTGGTCAGCAGCAGCTAGCAGCCTACCATGGATTTTTGTTCCCTCTCTCTACTTTCCTAGTCCCTTTGCGCTTCCCCTGAAGTCTCTAAGTTTTAGCCTTGTAAATACCTGATTTTGCCTCTAGGTGGCAGCATTTCCTTCTCTTTCTCTGTACCCTAATATATAGCAATACTTTTGTTTAAATAACATAGCCCTCCTTCCAACCTCAATTTCCAGCCACCATTCCCTTTAAACACTTCTCTGCCCTGTTCAACCTCTAGTCTCTAGCAAACCTCTTTGCAACTCAAATTCTGAGCGCCTTCCCTATAGTCTACTCTCCTCAGCTCTGTTTCTTCGATTCACTGATACACTCTCTGGTTCTCCTCTGCTTTGGCTCTACTTGCGCTGTTCACCCTGCGGGCTCACTCTGCTCCCCTACCCTACCCCCAATTCCCACCCACCCCGAGTGGTCCCAACCACATACCTCTCTAGCCACTCCCACATCTCTTTTGTCCAATCCCAACCCACATCTCATTTAAGGTAATCCTACCTTTTTAACAGCACTCCTCCCTCTTTATAGCATACCTCACTTATTCACACTCTACCCTCAACTTCTTCATTACAATGCCTATTTCACCCATATCAGCATACCTAAAACCCCTACTCCTATTCTCAATTCTTCCTTTTCTTTTCCTTCCCTGTATCCTAACTGCTTATGAACATCTTAGCTACTCTAATTTCCACCAACCCTCTAAACAAACATCCCTACCAGATTTATCAGCCACCCTTAAACACATTAACATAACATCCATAACCAACTATCTCTTCACAAAGTATCATAGAGTTATCCATATTACCTATAAACACTTCCAAGTCAAGAGAACTCATAACATACTGAATCTTTCCCTAATTCACACATTTAGACTACACCAACACCTCCTACTGGATGGTGATAGTCATCCCAATCTTGGCCCTACCAATAATGTTCTTCCTAACACAGTTAGACCCTCTCCGTCTTCCTTTCACACCCCTACAATACTTCCTAACTCCCTCTTTAAAGCTCACCTAAATATACAAAGTGTAAATAGCAAAGTGACTCACCTTCATGCTCTACTGGATGTTCATGACTTTGACATCCTATGCCTTACTGAAACTTGGTTAAAACCAGCAACCCATGACTATGAAATCACCCCTCCACTATATAGTATTTTAAGAATGGATCACCTTAATAAGAAGGGTGGGGGTGTAGCCTTAGTTTACATATCAGGGCTCCAAGTTACCCAACTGGATACTCACCCACCATCTCAAACCAATACTGAAATTCTCATCTCTAAGCTACAACTAAATACTAGTAAGTCCATCTACATTATTTGCTCATATTTTCATCCAGGTAATAACATTACCCCCTAGAAAATCTCCTTAGCTGGCTTTCCAATAACTATCCTCAAGAAACCATACTGCTAGGCAACTTTAATATAGACTGGAATACCTGTAATACTGATAACCCAACTAACCACATAAACCTACATGGCTTCTCCCAAACTATCACCTCACCCACTAGAATCCATAAACCTACCAGTAAAGAAAGTACCTTAGATTGGATTCTAATAAATACACACTCCCCAACATATTTGTCAGGCATCCTGCCAGAAGACATTAGTGATCACTCAGAGTAATATTCCTTACCCCTCAACTTTCACAACAACTCGCTCCATTAAACATTTCAACCCTGAACACTTCCGAAATGAACTTAGTGTATGCAACTGGTCACCCCTAAAACACTTCCAGCTAGAGGAAGCAGTGGCATACTTCAATTCTAAGTTCCTAGAAATCTTTAACTACCATGCCCCCTCTTGTCCTCTTAGAAACAGAACAAAAACAGCACCATGACTCACAAAGGAAACTAAGCAAATAATTCTATTAAGAAACAAATTTGGGGCCAAATGGTGAACTTCTAAAGACCCATCAGATCATTTAAAATTTAAACAACTTCGAAATTCTACTAAAGCATCAATATTATTAGATAAAAGAAACTTCTACTTTCAACTTCAACAGACCAATCAATACAGACCACAAAAATTCTGGTCAGGTATCAATAGACTCCTACATCCAGGCAACTCTGAGACACCAACCCCATCAGGTATTTCCCAAGAGACTACCAAACAAATTGCTGATACATTTAATATCTTCTTTACTGAAGCCATCCAGTCACTTGCTAACTCTCTACCTCCTGTATCCTCTAATCTACCCACCTCCTTAACTAACTCTCCACCTACTTTTTAACTACAACCTGTCCCTACTCCCTCATCTGCAACCTTCTTCAAAAACTCAAACCTTCTACCTCCTCTGCTGACCTCTTACCTGCTAAATATCTGCAAACAGCAGCTAAAGTTGTAGCTTATCCTATTTCTATCCTAATAAATAGAACCATAACAGAAGGTACCATCCCATCCATATGGAAAGTCTCCCATATAATCCCCCTACACAAAGGTGGCAACTCAACAACAGAACTTTCTAACTTTCATCCAATTGCCCTACTCTCTCCCATAGCTAAAATCATGGAAAAATGCATTCACTGTCAACTGTTAGACCGCCTTCTACAAAATAAACTATTAGCTAGCTCTTAGCATGGCTTTAGACTCTTCCACAGCACCACTACTGCCCTCCTATCATTTTCTGACCACATTAACAAAAAACGTAACAATAACACCCTCTCCTCTGCAACCTTTATTGATCTCTCAAAAGCATTTGACATGGTTAACCATGACCTATTGTTGAATATTCTTAAGTCCCTCTCACTTGATACTCAAGCACTTCAGTGGTTCAAATCCAACTTAGATAACAGGCAACAAGAAGTGCTTTGGGACAACAGTCTATCCACCCATCTTCCTGTCATCCTTGGTGTACCCGAAGGTTCTATTCTAGGCCCTCTTCTATTCTCTATCTTTATAAATGATCTAACTATAAGTATCCCCCAAGCTACAAGCATACAATACGCAGATGACTCCACATTAATATGCTCAGCTACAGATCCATCTGAACTGCAGTCCCTCACCCAAAATGTCTTTGAACTAGTAGAAGAATGTTTTTTACAGTGTTGTCTTCTCCTTAATCCCAAAAAGACTAAACTATTGATCTTTATTCCTACACAAAAGTCCACCCTAATTGACCTCATTATTAAATCTAATAATGGCACAATCATATCTGAAGACACTACCACCAAACTCTTAGGAGTAACTATTGACCACAACCTTAACTATGATACTCATATCAATACTACAATAAAATCAGTTAACCAAAAACTAGGCTCCCTCTATAGAATTAAATCCTTCCTTACTCCCATAGCTAGAAATACTATTGCCCATACCCACCTTATCTCAACTCTCTTCTATGCCTCTCCTATATACATGAATCTATGTAAAAGCAACCTCAGCAAACTGGCAATCTCCTACAATAACATTGCCAGATTTGCTACCAGCTCCCCTTTCAGAACCCACCACTGCCAAAATCTGAAGCAACTGGGTTGGCTGGAACTGCCTAATCAAATTCTATTCCACCAACTGATCATTGCCCATAAAACCCTTCATCATCCATTTAATACACCAATTCTCACGAGATTAATCAGCCCATATAAAAATCTCACAAACCTACGCTCAGCAAATAAACTACTGGTATCTAGACAAAAACCCAACAATAAAGCAGGAGATTCCCTTTTCTCTAACACTGTGGAAAAAAGATGGAACCTTCTACCTGTTGAACTCACATCTCTTTCTTCAACTGCACTATTTAAAAAGAAACTAAAATTATACCTTACAACCCACTGGCTATGTTCTTGTACTAACCCTGACTAAGAGCTCTCTTCCTGTCATCCTAGATTATAGCACCAATTTAATACTCACTTTATAGCCACTTTAAGACCACTACCTTCTAAGTTAGACTTATTACACCCTTGAAAGACTGTATTGTTATTTTACTGCCTTATAGCTAAGTCACTGCCCTTATTGAATTCTCCAGTCTTGTATATATCTATTCTATTTTCCTGTGCCTTATTTATAACTTTCTCTTGTGAATCTCCTACAACCTTCTGAATACTCTTTTCTTCTACTATTTGTTTGGGCAACTACACACACAGCAAAAAAAAAAATTTTTTTCTATCATGAATGCTAAGTTACCATGCAACACCTGTTGTGTCTGACAAGTGAACTCTAACCGAAGTTGTAATGTTTTGTTTGTTCTTGTTTTTTATGTGGAACTTTTCTCCCTAGACCTCTACTGAAAGTGGACATATATCCAGTTAGACTAGCCCCGGTCAACAAATATAAAATAAATAAAAATTTTGATTTTCCAATGGAAACCAAGTAGGCTTAAAAATGTTTTTTTTTAATACAGTATATGTTTAATGCTGAAAATTATGTTGAGCACTCAACATGTATGTATGCTGTATAAAACAGGAAAACATCTGTTTAAAGCTACTTAATTTCCATTAATAAAGCAAAGTAGTCATTTTAACACATCAAAACAGAACAAACAAATCAGTTAAAAATACTGTGGTTAAAGATTACAAGGACAAAAGCATGTAGGATGTCCTAGTGTAAGCATGTGATTCTACAATGCTAATAGTAACACAAGGTTATATTAACCTCTTGTTTATTTATTGAAAATATAGATGTGCACATTTGCCCATAGATTTCTCTTCCTTTTTATATCATATATCTCTCTCATTCTCTCTCAGTCTGTACCTAGACCTCCTTGCTAGCTCAAGAGGGAAATAACTGCACTTATTTCCTTTTCTAACTCCATCTCCATAGTTGGAGACAATGATAAACTAGTGTCCTGTATCTTTTTAGATCTCCCCAAAGCCTTTGACACCATCTTTCAACCCATCTTCCTCTCCAAACTATCTCAACTCAACCTCTCCTCAGCAACTATCCCTTGGTTCAGTAGCTACCTCACAGACAGACTGCAATCTGTAAAATGGCTCTCTGCTCTTTCTCCTTTTCTCCCCATCAAAATAAGTCTCTCTCAAGGCTCTATTTTAGACCCCCTCCTTTTTAACATTTTTACTAACCAACTTCACACATCCTGTCCTCAGTCATCCCTCATACAGTATGCAAATGACTCCAAAATCATTTCTATTGGTTACAGTCCCACTGACCTACTAACCCTGACACAAACATTTTTCAACCTCACTGAAACATGGCTCACTAACAACCAACTCATACTAAACCCCAAAAAGACAAATCTTCTTTCCTTCCTCCCAAAAACCCTTTACCATCTTAAATCTTCATTCACCATCTCTTCCACAACAACACTACGATCATAGCTGAATCACACACTAAACTGCTTGGAGTAATAGTGGACGAGCAACTAAAGTTTGACCTTCGTGTACTTAACTGCATCAAGAAAAACCACCAAAAGCTTGGTTTGCTCTATTGAAACAAAAGGTTCCTTACACTCAACTGCAGGATCTCAGTAGCCCGAGCTTACCTTCTCCCCAACCTCTTTTACAGCTCTCAAATTTTAACAAACTTACAGTCTTCACTACTTTCCAAACTTGAAACCACCTACAACAAAGTTTCTATATTTGCAGCCAATCTGCCCTCAAGAGCACACCATCGTCATGCTCGCCAGACACTCAGCTGGCTAGAGTTTCCTAATCAACTCTGATTTACCCAACTTCTCTTTATCCATACTATTTTGAATAAGCCCTCTGCTTGCCCTAGCATTTCCTCACTTGTCTCCATCTGTAAGCCCCCTCAATCCATCAGAAGCTCTGAACAATGTCTCTTACAAATTCACAAACCTAAACAATCTGTTGGACAGAATCTCTACAGCTACTTTCCTGCTCTTGCATCGAACAAGATCTCCATGGACCTTAGAAACATTTCCTGCATCCACAGACTTAAGAAAACTCTCAAAAGGTACCTTAATAGCACATGGATTTGCCTCTGTGATCATCTCACATGAACTCACCCCTTTATATATCACTATCCCCTTTATCTGTCACTATCCTCTCTATTCCTCCCTTCCCTACTACCATAACTCACTTAACTGCTCTGTATTGTACAATTATCCTCTGAAGATAACCCACTGTGTTATGGAAAATTCATTCAAATGTTTTATTATATATTTCTTTGCTATGTTTTTCTTCAATGTCGTAATGCCTCTTACTATATTGTACTGTGGAGCTTTATCTACATTTGCTTAACTGTTTTATTGTAAAATTTTCACTGAATTCATCATCAGTTTTGTAAATTTTCTTGGTTAGTTGTACTGCGGAGCTTTTTTCCCCGTGCCTCCACTGAAAAAGGGCTTTTGCTCAGATGGACTATCCCAGTTAACAAATGTCAAATAAATAAATAAATAATGAATTAAATCTACCGCTGGTTCTTCCTCACCTCCTGTTTTTACTCTATGCCAATAACATAGATTCCCTCACAGATTTACAAAAACAACTTCAATTGGACTTCCTCTCCTTGATTCACTAGAACAATAACAAAAAAGCCTAGATTCCATTTATAGAAAAAAAGAAAACAAAACAGGTTCTTCAAAAGAAAATTAAAACTAAGCAAAGCTACCAGACCACAAAACACTGATCATAATAATACAGCTATCAAAACCTTAATATTCTCATTTATATTCCTCACATTCTGGCTTGATTCTTCGCAGGGTTTCACCTTCCACTTAGATAATACAAAAAAGGAAACAACCCAATTGCTTTTCTAAACTAACATCTCCCTCTTCTTATCAGAACTCAAGGCTTCACAATAAGAAAAGGCGTTTTACTATCCCATCTAGAATATGACCTTCTCTTAATAGCATATGCTCAAAACCAAATCACACACTTATTCAAACACTCACTAATAAAACTTATAGGTTCATCATACACTCACTAAAAGAAGAGCATCATTGCAAAACATACAAAAAGCAAAATGGCTTCGTTTCAAACATAGGGCTGGCATTCTTCTCGGGTCATACTGTCAAAACTGCTATAAAACCAAACTTCAGAATAATATGAGACTCCCCAGTTTACAAGCAGACACAATTCTGCAACCCTATTACAGCCCAGTCAAACTGAAATTCAAAACAGTAATCTCTGCTTCTGTATAGAGGGTCCCAACAATTTTGGAATCCATAAAAATATCACTTAAAGACATAGCCTTTTATCTGAAATTTTGATCTCATCTGACAATCCTAAAAATGATAAAATTCCAGTGTAATATCTCAGATCACATAACTTACTCAAGCCATGAACTCCAACTTACTGACAACATCTCTGTTTGACTGATTTAACCCCTCTGTACCTAAAATTATTGTAATACTAATGCACTGAGAAAATATTTCAAATTCCAGCAATCTCAGATATTTATATAACCCTCTATAAAAAGATGTACTAGTTAGTACATACTGTGACTATATGTAACAATGCAATGCATGTTTTATAATCCTGCTCATCTGTCTCTGACTTCCCAGAAGTAGCATATATGTATGCTTATCTCCAGTACTGTATAGAATTCTTACATGTTCTCAAAAATTGTATAATTTATAATTTTATATATATATATATATATATATATATATATATATATATATATATATATATATACATACATACGTACACATACTTTACTTTTTGCAGTTTGTCACTGCAATTGTCAAACTTCAATGCTTTTCCAGACTGAGACTGGAGCTCTGCATTTGTGATTAGTGCTCTGCACTGGTTAACAAATTTAAATAAGTAAGTAAAATAAATAAAGGGGCAAGTGACTATTTCTGAGGGGGGGGGTGAATGAAGGCTGAAAGTCGATATTTTCTGCAAAATAGTGTGCAGCTAAAAGGAGATATGATGCTACTTCGGCCTCAGTGTTAGAAATGTGAATATCACATTGACTGATTTAGAAGCCTTCTTTCTTAATGATTGTGCATGTTCGTGTATTTGCTGCTACAGAAACTTGATTTCATTGTTCTGATAACACTGCCTTTTTAATAAGTAAAATACATATCACTCTTTTAGATCCTCTAGGGCTGGTGGAGGTGGGTCTATATTAGGTGATCAAAACTTTAGGTAATTGAATACCTAAAGGTCGACACCGAAACAGCAAAAGCTGTATGTTGGCGATATCATCTTAAGGGTAAGAAAGGTCGGGTTAGACTTACATTACAGAGGAAAATAAACACACGTGAAGGCAATCAGTCTGGTTAAAAACGGAAGAGGGGAACAACCCTCGCTTCCTCCTTTATTATAAAGCACATGGCCATGTGACCTCTCTTGACTTCTCCACACCAACGACGTCAGTGTAAGAACACACATACGATCATTCACTCTCTTTTATTATCAGCCAACACCCCCACTTGCTCTTACGCTGTATATAAATACATTTTAAGAACATATTTTTAAATAACTTTTCCTTCACATTCCAAATATGTAATACATGAACTTTTCAATCTTCAGTTTCGTAGCAGGTTTAGTAAACATATCTGCAACCATGTCCCTTGTCGGGCAATATTCAATGCTTATTTTGTCATCATTAAGTGCTGACCTGACAAAATTATACTTAATGTCAGTATGTTTACATCTCTGTCGGCTTACTGGATTCTTCGACAAAGCGATTGCTCCTTGACTGTCCTTAAATATCGTTACTGGCACATACTTGCACTCTCCATCCATTCCACTCAACATCTGCACAAGGTACAAACTCTCCTGTGTTGTTGCTGCCAATGCCATGTACTCTGCCTCACATGTAGATAAAGCTACCATTTGTTGCCACTGATTTCCATGAAATAATAGGCCCATCTCTATTGAGGCTAAAGCAATAACCTGTTATACTACGTCTATCGTTTTGATCAGTTGCCCAATCTGCATCACTGTATGCTACAAACTGAAGTTTCCCTTCACTTTTCTTGTAACACAGCTCTCTGTCCAATGTACCTTTTAAGTATCTTAACACGTCTGGCTTGCGTTAAATGAGATTCACTTGGTTGTGACAAATATTGTGAATGTTTACTTACAATCCAGCCAAGATCAGGTCTCGTGCTTGTCATAACATATATCAAACTACCCACAAGCTCATGATATTTTCTAGGATGTGCAGATTCACTGTCACATTCAAAGTTTATTTTTTTTGTTCGGAAGGGGTACTTCTTACTTTACAATTAGACATACCAAATTTCTCAAGAATTTTTGTGATGTACTTCTTTTGGTTCATCTTTACTTCACCACTGTTCTGGGTAAAGTCAATGCCTAGAAAATGTCTTAGCTTTCCCAAATCTTTCATTTTAAATTTAGCTTTGAGCATTTCCTTTACATCGTTTAGTGATTCATTGTCACTAGCTGCTATAATGAGATCATCAACCCATATAGTTAGGACTCTTTTCTCATGTTCAGCTTGTCTAGTGTATACACAGTGGTCTGCAGGGTTTTGGATAAAACAATTTTCACAAAGATAATCGTGCAACATTTTGTTCCAGATTGTTTCAATCCGTATAATGACTTATTCAGTTTACAAACCAATTTTCCATAATTAGATTTCTTTTCAAAACCTTCAGGTTGCTCCATATACACCTCACTGTCAATAGGAGCATGTAAATAGGCTGTTTGTACATCCATCTGGTGCAATTCTAAATTGCACTGAGCTGCCATCTGCATTAGACATACAGATGTCATACTCGCAGTTGGTGCAATAAGTCTCAGTATTATCTGCATTGTCTTTTACAGAGAAAACTCATCTACCCCCCCCCCCCCCACTGAATTGTTTATCTTCCGGTAGTGTGGTAGTTCCTCCTTCATGGCTTTGACCCACTTTTCCAAGTTAGATGAAGTCATGGCTTCCTTAAAGCTCTGCGGTGTGTTGCATATTAATCAGTAACAATGGTCAACATTAACTGTCTCATAATCGTCGTTTTCAACTTTACACTCATAGTCCTTCAAGTATGCAGGTAGTTTTCTCTCACTCTTAGAGTAGTGTGTATCCTGCCTTTCCTCTTCTTGCCTTATTTTTGTGTCTCCTTCATTCAATGTAGATTCAGTGTGATTTACTTGTATTTCTTTTGTAATTTGACTATCAGCTTTTGAATCTGACTTAAAGGACCACTACGGGCAAACAATGAAAAAACATATATTTTTTATTTTGCCATGATTTACTGCACCTCCTAAAGCTGCCTGCAGCAAAATAAGAACTCATTCCTAATTTTTTTTTTTACTCTTGTCTGGCAGACATTGTGATTCCTTTGGAAAGCTAAATCTGTCTAAATGCACAGACTGTGAGAACAAATAGCCCTACCATTTGTTGTCAGACTAAACGTCCATTCACTTAGAATGGACCACCTGAAAAAAAAATGCTAAGTTTGAGAGTCTGCAGCTCATGTGTCATTGACTGGTATGTGTTGAGTTTTACAAATCTTGTTCCTATTGATGTGGTACACATTCTCTGAAAGAAACTTGCAAAAGTGTCAACAAATTACTGAGATAAAGACTTTTCACAAGGAGCAGTTTTGCAAGTTTCAATTCCTGGCCAAGTTACTCCTCCCATCTACCCTCCTTCAGTGTGCTACAGTCTCACATTTCCAGCTTGGGTAGATTCAACTATTTTGCCAGCTTTGCATGACAATAGACAGCAAAAAATCACAGCCTGGTGTGCCACTAAAACTATTCCCTTATATGTCTCTTCACGTCTGAATAGCATTTCCCCAGGAATAAAATAAATAAAAAAAAAAAAACAAAGCACACACATCAGTCCAGAGTTTGGGCCAATCTAGCCATTTCTTAATGTGCACAGTAAAACACTGTTTGTAATGCATTCTGGCTGCTGACATGGTTATCTTTACATAGTTATTCTAACCTGAACTTATGGTATTCAATGCCAAGCTTTACAACAGTTCTCAATTTCTTAACAATGACCTCCCAAGCTTCTGATGTGACCCAGTACTTTGTCGATATACTATAAATACATAGATTAATACAAATATTTGTGCACATATGACACATACAAATACACATATACCATCATTAAAACAAGATAAATGCAATATAAATCATATCAATATAGTTATGATTTCTAGTTTATGACCGTTTGTCTATGGAAACTTCTTTTTGAATTTATGTTCAAGCAGTTGTATATTTGTTGTATATTATCTTGTTTAATTGTTTCTCAATATTCTAACAACTGTATACTGCATCAATTGTAAAACTCTGATTTTACTCCTTTAATATTTTCTGTGCTCTTTGTACAAAATAGCTCTGTTTGCATAATTGATTTTTATTATTTTTTTATAATTGTTTACTATGTATCTGGAGCTTTTCTCCAGGAGACTCCACTGAAAATGCTCACCTTGTATCCAGTCGGACTAACCTGGTTAACAAATGGAAAATAAATAAACAATAAAATATAGTAAGAAAATCAATCTATATGCCAAGAAAAACCCAAAACTCAAGAAAAAAAACACAGAAGGAAGGAAAATGTTTTCTTGTTGCTGTCATGAAAATCCCACTCACTTATTCAGATATTATGGGCAAACTGTCAGGCAACCTGATGTTCCACTCATCAGGCTAAACAAGGAGAAGGTTACTGTCAGCTGCCGGGATCTGCCACATAACCCACTCACTCAGGTCACTCCACAACAAGTACAAATATGACTCTGTCATTGTCTATGTTGGTGTAAATGACCTGCGACATACCTCCCTGGACTACATGAAAAGAAACATGGATGAGCTCTCCGATCTTGTAGCCCAGGCAGGTATGACCCTATCCCTGAGTAGCATTCTGCCATCACCCAGAATGATACCGCAGTACAAGGACAAAATTATTGACTTCAACAATTGGCTAAGCTTCTGGTGTCATTCTAAGGGGATCCAGTATTTGTCTGCCTGGGACGACATGGTCGACAGACCACAATGCTTTGCCAGAGATGGCCTGCACCTGTCACCTCTGGGATTCCAGATACTAGCTAAGGCTCTTGCCGCCCCTATAGTGCCTATTTTAGACAAAGTTCAAATGACAAATTCACCACTGTAACAGGAACAGGCAAGCAAAAACTGAGGGTAATGCTACTCAATGCTAGAAGTCTAAATCTCAAAATGCACTCACTCGAGGTACTCCTTAAGATGGAGAACATCGATATCTGTGCAGTGACTGAGACCTGGTTCAAGGCTCCAGAGAGCACCCCTGCACTACCAGGCTATAACTCATACCACACTTTTCGGCCATGTAACCTGGACCAGAACACCAAAGGCGGAGGTGTGTCCATACTCATTAAGGATATCCACACCTCCTGGCTAGCTGCACAGCATAATGCATCTGAAGTTATCCAAGTGCAACTAACTCTGTGCAAGACTGCAATCCAAATTGTAGCTTGCTACAGATCCCCCACCATGCCCCAGGATTCCCACTCCTCTTTTCTTGATGTACTGGAAAATATTAGGGTTCAACCAAACATCCTAATAATAGGCAATTTCAACTACCCCACCATTAACTGGGAAAACTACTCGTACCAACTCCTACGCTCAACGCTTTCTGGAATTCATAAATTCCAATGCCCTGGATCAACTTATCCACACCCCCACCAAGGGCAACAATATTCTAGACCTAGTCATTACCAACATGCGTGACCGGTGTTGCACACCTGAAGTCAACTCCTCATTGGTCAGATCTGACCATAAGCTAATCACCCTAAATATCCACATCCTGCCCCCACCCCCCATTAAGGAAACCATGGTAAAAAAATTCTCCAAAGCCAACTTCATGCTTCTTAAGACAGAAGTGGAGAACTTCATGACACCCATGCAGGTGGACAATACAGTTACGACTGCTGAATCCTACACAAATGCATTCTATAAGCACTTACATGAGTGCATGGATTGTGCTATCCCAAACAGAAACAAGAAGCTATCCTAAAAAAAAGGAAGCCAATCTAGTGGTCCCCTGCCATAAACAAACTGTACAACAGAAGGAAGAAACTATTGCAAAAGAGAGTAAAATCCCATGAGTGCTGGAGCTCACTGGTCAGCCTTAGTAAGAAGCAGAGATCCCTTATAAGAGTCTCCAAAGCTAGCTAAGAAAACAAAATCGCCACTGATTCTAGGGACAACCACAAAGCATTCTATAGCTATGTCAAGAATCTCAATGGCAACACCCAGATCTTCTCTGAGTTACAGTACAACAGCATGAAAATTACAGAACCAGCTGATATTGCCAACATCCTGGCAGATAGGTTTAGTGTTAAATTTACCCCTCTCCCCCCCCCAAAGGGCCCATATCTATACAGGAAGAATGCAGAGTCCCTGTGTTAAATAAATTGTTAAAATCAGACTGTAAAAATCATTAGGCATTTTAAAATGACAGTCAATAACACAGAAGGCTCAAGTTCTATAACGTTTTTACGTGTACACAAGGAGGCAAAAAACCATACATAACATGTATAGAGTTTTGACTAATTACATTCAGGAAATACCCTCAATTATATACCATTTGCAATCAGCTTTTGCCCACCTTACTGACGTGGTCAGTCACAGGGCATTTACATCACTATAGTCCATAATACTTCATTCATAAGAAGATGCTTAGGTAATGTTTTTGGAAACTTTCCCATGAGAATAACATAGCCTTGCGAGGCACCTGGTCCATCATAACATCTTCCTGTAGATGTTACTTTTTTCAAGGATCTTAGATTAGTTCGAATACAATGGTCAAGTCTTTTCTTAATACGTTCCTTTGTCTCTCTGGCTACCAGCTGTACACTATCTCTGATAGTGTTTACAAGGCCATCCTTCTCGGTGGAAGGAAGAAAGATATACATGCATACATATTTATTTCTCTCTAACCCAGCAGATTATAGATGCTGAAAGACATAAGCTTGCTGAGCTGGCTACTGCCAGGGTCAGAGGTTAACCACACTGCAGCTGGTTTCAAGCAATTATATGTAAGATCATTTTTACTGCCATATTGTTAAATAGAATCAAATGCATTACATATTATACTGTTTCTAAACTTCACACTACATATATGTTTAAGTACATATTCTTCTAATAGTTTATATATGTCTAAGTACATATTCTCCTAACATTCTGTATATGTTTAAGTACATATTTTTCTAACAGTCTGTATATGTTTAAGTACATATTTTTCTAACATTCTCCCTCCTTTTAATGCTTTTCATTTTATTCAGAAACATAAACAACATTATTTTATTCCCTAGTCTCTTCCCCTCTGGAACTTTCAACTAGGCAAGTCATTTGTTTTATATTTCAGAAAGAATTTCATTTGGTATCAATAGATTCAATTTCAAAATCTTGGTAAAAAGTTTCAGTAACAGATATATCAACAAAATCTTTGATTAATCTTTTCATGCAGGGAATTCCACAGTAAACACATGCTCCTATTAGGAGTATACCCACACAAATAGCAATTAAAATGTTTAATAGGATGGAACCCCACCCCCCAAACAGATTCTGGAAAAAGTCCGTCAGTGGGTTTGGGCCTGGTTTAGTCATTGCTGATACTTGCTGAATTACCTCTAGGTGATTATTTGTCTCGTGACGATTCTTAGGGATAAGAGCACAGCATTTTTCTTTGTGTACCACCTCCTGCCGCTAGGGTGAAGTAAAGAGCCATTCGATTTTGTAGCACAACAGTTCTCATTGCATTTAGTTCATCAGTCACCAATTCTAGGGCGGAAAAAGTTGCATTACTCATTACTTCGAGAAATCTTGACAGCTTCCTCAGCTCCCAGATCGATTTGACTGCTCCATAGGCTGGTAGTATTCCTGCCCAGGATATAACACTGTTGCCCAAGTCCATATGAGTCAATTTATTTTTGTCTCTTACTGAATTATGGTCTTTTCAACCAGCTTCGATTTTTCCAACTGGATTCACAGGTTTTTTAACTGGACCTTTAGATTTTCGAGCTGTTTTCCTTACATTTCGTATCTTACCCAAAGGTAATTCAGCAGTATGTCTTATTGCTGGAACCAGATAACCCAAAAAACAACTGCCGGACCAATTCTTAGGTAACCATTCATATGCCTTTTTCCCACAAATAAAATCATTACTTTGGTACTAATACGTGTTATCCCTGCATGAAACATTTTCCTATCTTTAATAGACAATTGTTTAGTTAAGACTGGATTGTCACGTACTGCATTTAATGTAGTTTTTATTGAACTCAGATATGAATCATAGTTAGTATTACAAACAGTACCCCCACTTTTGACTTTAATGTAACATTTATAAGACATTGTTATATTACAATTACTCCAGCCCACCTGGAGTGTATTACTTTTGTAGAAACATACAACTCCTTTTTGTGTGACAGGTAAAAATAAAGCTATTTTGTCCTGTGATCTCACAGTTCCTGTATCAAAAACAAATTTTCCCAAGTCTCATTTATCCCCAGAGGGGCAGTGGACATTAACAGTCTTTTATATGCTGTTGGTATAGCTGTACAAACCCAGCAATTTGAAATGTTCATAGTCTCTGCATACACACGTTTCATGGCCAGGTATGTGTTAAAGTTTGGATGCCAGTCTATAAACAGTTCATCACGTCTTCTCACTTTCACTCATGTGGTTGAGTGCAGGAAAAAAACACAATAAGAGAAAAATTGTCACACTTATAGTCAACAAATGCACAGCCAACAAAATAATTATGCAATAGTTCTGGGGTTGCTCTGCTTTTCTATTTGCTTTACTCTTGGCCATTTTGCCCTTGTGTATCAAATTGAAAGTTATTTGTTCTTGTTCTGTCTTTCATCTGAAAAAGAGTTAAACTGCAAAACAGATTTATTCATTAACAGTTTCTTTATATAATTAGCTAATGACCTATCAGCCTCCTGCTCTGCAGGCATGAGAGCTTTTCACTGAGGCACATAATATGCCCTTCCAAATACTACTTTAAAGGGGGTCAAACCCTTTACATTTGGAACTGTTCTCATGCTCAGCAATGCTAGAAGTAAACAGCAAATCCAATTCTTTAACTTGTTTTTCAAAATCCCATTGTACCTTTTCACCAGTCCTGCTGACTGTGAGTGGTAAGCACAGTGATTTCTTAAGGAAATCCCAAAAAATCTCCCAAGTTGCTGAATTGTCTGATTGACAAAATGTGTCCCATTGTCACTATAGATTCTTTCCGGTATGCCAAATCTAGGAATTATTTCCTTTACTAGGGCCTTTGCCACTGTTGCTGCATCCGGATTCCTGGTTGGAAAAGCTTCTACCCATTTTGAAAACATATCTATGATCACTAAACAGTATTTCTTTTCTTCACATTTATTTAACTCTATGAAGTCCATACAAATAGTATTGAACTGATATGGTGGTGTAGGGAAACTCCCTTGCTTGTTTTTAAATGCTCCTTGTGCATGGTGCTTGTTACAAGTATGACAAGCTGCACAAAATTTTATTGTATAATTTATGTATCCATATGTTTGGAATATTCTATTTACTAACTGTACCATCCCCCCTGTTGAGACATGGCTCTGCCCATGGCTCAACAAAGCTGCATATCTAAATAAATTAGACGGCAATATTGTTTTTTTTCCCTTTGGAAATGTACAGTCCATTCTCAAAAATTGCACCTTGTTTTACCCATTTTTGTTTTTCTGCTTTTGTAGTAAGCATTTGCATTGTTTTTAACATGTCTAAATCTAAAATCTCAAAGGGTTGTAATTTCTCATTTGAAAACAAAGTCTCTGAGTCTGAGGCAGCTTGCTTTGCAGCTGCATCAGCCCGAGCATTACCTTTTGAAATCTTATCCTGTTGTTTAGTATGAGCTGCACATTTACAAATAGCTACTTTGGTAGGCAACTGAATAGATTTTAATAGCTCCAAAATAAATTGCGCATGATTAATAGGTTTTCCACTGGATGTAATCATTCCTCTATTTTTTTTATTGTTGTGCAAACACATGCACTGTAGAAAAAGCATACTGACTATCAGTATATCTGTTTACTTTCTTGCCTTCTACTAAAGTACATGCTCCTGTCAAAGCTACCAGTTTTGCTACTTGAGCATACAAGTTGTGTGGTAAAGTTTGTGCTTTTAAAATTTTAGTGTCTGTAACTACTGCATACCCCACCAGATTCTTTCCTGTAGGACCCCTTCTGCATGAGCCATCCACGTAATATGTCACCTCAGCATCATCCAAGGGCATATCTGTAAAATCTTGTAGCTGTTCATATGAGGTTGGCTCAGCAGTATGGTCATACATGAAAGATGTCTAGCAGGAGAAAGGTATGCAACTTTTTCTTGTAGCAGAATTATTGCAACTGCATGAGGCATTCTCAATGTGAGAGGGTGGAATAACACCACTGAGGCTGAAGCCTGCACTGCCATTGCTGCTGCAACTACTGCTTGTACACAGTGAAGCAAAGATTGCACCACTGGGTCTAACTGTGATGAATAGTAAGCTATGGGGCATTGCTTATCCCCATGCTGTTGCTTTAATACTGATGTCATATACCCTTGCTTATAATCTACGGTCTGAAAGAACCGTTTGTGATAATTTGGAAGTCCTAAAACTAATGAAGAAGCTATTAACTGCTTTAACCTGCAGAAAGCCATTTCTGCTTCTGTTCTCCATTGTAAAATAATTTGGTACCCAGCTCCAACAAAAATTAGTTGTACCTAAGAAAGACATTATTTCTTTCTTAGTTGTTGGTTTGGGTGCTTGCAAAATTGCTGTTTTTTTCCTCTTCTCTTTTTTCCTTTATCTAGTATTTTACCTCTATTGGATATCACATATCCCAGGTATCTAACCTGTTTTTTCCAAAGTTGTAACTTACTTTTGTTTACTTTGTGTCCTTGTATTACTAAAAATTTTAATAATGCTACTGTATCCACCCTGCACTGTTGCTGGGTGCTGCTAGCAAGATGTCATTTACATAAAGTAAAATTTGACTACCTTCCGGTGGGGTAAACCCTGCCAGGTTGCTAGCCATTTTTTGTGCAAATATTATTGGGCTCTCACAATATCCCTGTGGTAGTTGAGTATATGTATACCTTTTACCCTGAAATGTAAATGCAAACCAATATTGACTATCAGGATGTATAGGTATTGAAAAGAAAGCATTGCTTATATCTACCACAGTAAAATACTTCTGTTGTGGCTTTAAATCATTCAACAAGGTATGTGGGTCTGGCACCGTAGGTGCTCTAGGTATTACTGCATTATTTACAGCTTG
The DNA here is from genome assembly GCF_019279795.1 of Protopterus annectens. Lineage (NCBI taxonomy): Eukaryota > Metazoa > Chordata > Ceratodontiformes > Protopteridae > Protopterus > Protopterus annectens. The sequence continues at coordinate 1,457,901,515 of NC_056731.1, read as the reverse complement.
TAAATCTTGTACCATCCACCATTCCCCGTTTGCTTTTTTAACAGAAAATAGGGGTGTATCACATGGTGAATCAGGAGATTCTACCAGTACTCCTTTTTTGAGTAATGCTGCTATTATAGGCTTAATTCCTACTTCTGCATCCTTTCTCAAAAGGTATTGTCTTTTCTGTGGTCTAAAAGCTGACTTTGGGGTAATTGTAACCGGTCCTGCTGCTTGAATAAGCCCTACATCTAACTTGCCTGTTGACCACAGAGTTGTTGGAATTTTACACAAGGCCTCTTCTTTTTTTTTAAATAAAAATGCTAATCAGCTGTCCTCACTAGATTGCAAGTGTACAGCTGTATGTGTCTGTGTCAACCAATTCAGTTTTTGTTTTTGTATCCCTTGTCCTGACATTTTTAAATCAGTCTGTTTTTTCATTTTGTTACCTTTTTTTCGAAGTCTGCCCATTTAACACTTTTGTTTCTTGTCAAACTGACATGTGGCAGTCTATTGGACTTATACAATCTCATGAATTCTTGAGGTAATGAACAGCTTACTACACTGTTTCCCTCAGTATCCCAACATAAAGTTTGTAATATTAATCTGTTAGCAGGATTTTTTTTTTTTTTTTTTGAACAATTCTTGCTTATATTTCTTATCAGGTCCTGGTGTGCTACAGTAGTATAGAGTACAATGTAACAAGTGCTGCTGATCAGTGTCAAGGGAGGGTACCTTACTGATGGCTACGTTCATCAGTTCTTTGGTTACTGCCCCTGGACCAGTCATAACTAGGTCCTGGCTGTACCAATAATAGGCTTCACCCTCTGATCACACCACAAAAGCATCCATTTGTTTTTGTGCTTTCATACCCTGCATGGTAGGAACTACTGCTATGCCAAATATCTGCACAAGGTCTCTTCCCAGTAAGTTTACTGGATATTTTGCAGAAACTACAATTTTACTTTTCTGAGTCATACCTGAAACAGGGTCAGTTATTGCTATATTATGGGAGAGTGGTTTCCTGTATAACTGTCCATTTGCTGCTTTTACTAATATATAATCAGGTGATTTAGAATGTTTTGGTAACTTGGAGGGGTGTATCAAAGTCCGTGACGCTCCTGAGTCACACAGGAATTTGACTTTCCTTCCCTCCACCAGAAGTGTCACTTCTGGTTTTGTATCTGCTAGGTAGAGCTCCAGGCTCAACAATGCTAAATCTAAAATTTCATTTCCATTTTTATCCTCTACATCTGTTTGTACTTCCTTTATTCCCTCTACTACATTCACATTTTCTTTTTGTTTATTAACCTTTCCTGATGATTTTTGATTGTTATCACTATCATATAGTCAGTTCTCATCTCCTTTATCTTCTGTCATTGCTTTCTTATTTTGTTTACAGTCCCTAGCTAGATGCCCTTTTTACCTGACTGTAATACAAATACTTCAGCTCCGTCTTCAGCAGTGAAGACTTGTGCCCTTTTTTTTTTTTTTTTACTATTAAAGTGTCTTTTAGTACATCTAGCATACTCAAATAAGGCTTGCAGCCTGCTTGTTCAGTGATCTATCATATGATTTGTAATAAAGCTACTGATAGAGGCAATGCAACCTTTTAAAAATGTATTATTATTTTTTTTTTTTTTTAATTGTTGTTTAAAGCATTCTAATAATCTAGCATAATATCCATCTATTGTCTCATTTTTCTGTTGTACGCATTAATTAATGCAAGTCCAGTCTGCTCTAAGTTTCCATTTTTCAGAGATTCTGTCTGTCAGACCTTTTACTCTGTTGTCTAAAAATGTTTCAGAATTTTTTAAGCTTCTGTTTTTTTACAATTTGCTTCCTCAATCCACCTGTGTGCTTGAGGTATGCCTAGTTGGTGCTGTTTAAGGAGTTTAACTAGTGAAAGTTTATCTAGTTTACTATCAAATTCATAGTTGTTAACACATTTTGTATAATATCTCACATTATCTGCTCGCTGCAATTGCATATACTTCACATTATCCGTTAGGGGCGGATCTCATGATCTCTCAGTGCACTGATTTCCCATGTCTTAAAAAAGACTGTTACGTAACCCTTCTCTTGTACCACGTGGTATCTTATTTCCCTATATCCACAGTAGTGTCTAGAATGACTCTTTACTTTGCTTTGTTATTCCCCTGATCTATGACCAAAGATACAATACTTCGACTCTCTCTCTCCCTGCTATCACAAACCTTAGCAATAGCACAGTGTAACCTGGTCCCTGATCTAAAACAAAGACAAAGAGGGAAATTCTTCTTAACTGAGCCTCCCGTTTATGACTGCATTTTTTTTTTCTTGGGGCCCAGTCTTCCGCTTTTCAGCCACAGATCAGAAAGTGGACAGCCTTTTTACACACAACAATTCAGTCGGAGGTCTTTTCACTTTAAGAAGAACCATTTTGTTTTGGCAGCTTCTCCTGCGCAGATTTATTACCACCCATGCACTCTGACCTGCAGCTTACCAAGGGAATTCCGGTCCGAGGGACCAAAATGTTAAATAAATTGTTAAAATCAGACTGTAAAAATCATTAGGCATTTTAAAATGACAGTCAATAACACAGAAGGCTCAAGTTCTATAACGTTTCTTTACTCGTGTACACAAGGAGGCAAAAAACCATACATAACATGTATAGAGTTTTGACTAATTACATTCAGGAAATACCCTCAATTATATACCATTTGCAATCAGCTTTTGCCCACCTTACTGACGTGGTCAGTCACAGGGCATTTACATCACTATAGTCCATAATACTTCATTCATAAGAAGATGCTTAGGTAATGTTTTTGGAAACTTTCCCATGAGAATAACATAGCCTTGCGAGGCACCTGGTCCATCATAACGTCTTCCTGTAGATGTTACTTTTTTCAAGGATCTTAGATTAGTTCGAATACAATGGTCAAGTCTTTTCCTAATACGTTCCTTTGTCTCTCTGGCTACCAGCTGTACACTATCTCTGATAGTGTTTACAAGGCCATCCTTCTCGGTGGAAGGAAGAAAGATATACATGCATACATATTTATTTCTCTCTAACCCAGCAGATTATAGATGCTGAAAGACATAAGCTTGCTGAGCTGGCTACTGCCAGGGTCAGAGGTTAACCATACTGCAGCTGGTTTCAAGCAATTATATGTAAGATCATTTTTACTGCCATATTGTTAAATAGAATCAAATGCATTACATATTATACTGTTTCTAAACTTCACACTACATATATGTTTAAGTACATATTCTTCTAATAGTTTATATATGTCTAAGTACATATTCTCCTAACATTCTGTATATGTTTAAGTACATATTTTTCTAACAGTCTGTATATGTTTAATCACAACTACACAGGTAAAAGCTGCACTCTCTAAAGCCAAAAACACAGCATCCATGGGACTGGACAACATCCCAAGCTGCGTTTTACATGAACTTCAGAACGAACTGGCTCCCCACCTAAGCACCATGTTCAATCATAGCCTCACATCAGGCTTTGTGCCCTCTGAATGGCGCACAGCAACAGTTATCCCACTCCACAAAGGGGGGGCCACCACTGATCCTGGGAACTATCACCCTATTAGCCTGACGAGCCTGGTCTGCAAGGCCATGGAACGTATCATTATGGAATTCATAAACAAAGACATTGGTAACCGCCAAACTATGGATCCCACCCAGTTCAGGTTTGTGAAAGGCAGATCATGCTTCCTGAACCTAATTGATTTCTTTGAGGCAGCCACCAAAGTCATAGATGAGGCTAAGGTGGTTCACATAGCCTATCCTGACCTTGCCAAGGCTTTCAACACCATCCCCCATTCTGGAATTATAGCTAAACTCACTAAACTAGGTATAAATCCCTACATCACAAGATGGGTTGCCAACTGGCTCACTGACAGAACCCACACTGTTAAAGTTGCAGACTCCAAATTTGACTTCAAACTAGTGACAAGTGGAGTACCACAGGGTTCAGTCCTGGGACCTCTCCTGTTTGGTATCTACTTCTCTGAAGTACAGGCTAACACAGAAGGCCTCTGGCTAACAAAGTTTGCAGATGACTACAAATTAGGAGCCATAGTAGAGTCCCCAAATGATGTGGACATCCTACAGAAGGGCCTCACTGAGACAGATGCCTGGTGTTAGAGCCATGGCCATAAGTTCAATGCCAAAAATGTGCATTGTCATCCCCTTTAGTAAAAACTCTGTACCCATGAACTACCACATAGGCAGCAGTCTACTTAACACCGAATGTGTGATAAGAGACCTTGGGACCCAGGTGGACAGTAGTCTCTCCTTTGATAATCACATCGCCACAGTAGTCAGGAAGTCCTTCTACGTGGCACACCTCATTACAAAAGGGTTCTCGTCCAGGAAAAAAAAGAGGTCATTCTCCCCCTCTACTCGACAGTCATTAGACCCATTATAGAGTACAAAGCCCCTTTTGGAACGTACCTCACAAGACATCTGCAGCAGCTGGAAAGGCCACAGAATACCTCACAAAGAGGATTACTGGCCTCAAACAGATGCCCTACACTGACCATCTCAAAAAACTCCAGCTTTACTCCATAGCATATCACCTACTCTGAGGTGATTTCTGCCTAACATATAAAGCTACGTCAAACCCAGAGCTGTTGGACATGCTACACCTAAAGAAATCCCAATCCCAAATCCCAATCCCTCCGAGCTACGCGCTGTAGGGACCTAAACCTTGTCACCACAATAAACAGGACATGCTGTAGGGATAGATTCCTGTCCCAGAGACTTCCCATACTCTGGAACAAGCTACCCATCTATGTCAAGCAAAGTTCTTCATTAGCACAATTCAAGAAAAATCTTTGAGTGGATTGGAACTAGGAAATATACCCCAGGAATCACTTCTGTGGCTTTGCTCGACAGTAGCACAGGAAAATAACCTTCTTGAGTGGCATAAGCCAGGGAACCTTGTTGGCTAGGCTTACTTAGGCCCTTGGGCCAATAGCCTAGTACCTACCTATGAACCTATTATTAGACTAAGTACAATATTATGTAGCATTGAAATGTGCTGACATTATAAGGGTGACAGTTCATTATTTACTCATAAAGCAAATGTCAGAGTGGAAAAGTTCAAACAGTGGATAAAGAGGAGGAGAGGAAGAGAAGAAAGAGTGAGATTGTTAGAAGTAATAATTAGGGTAGATATGGGAGGCAGGAGCAAAAATGAGAAAAAGCAACATTACAAGTAAGAGAAACGAAACCAAGGAAAAGAAGAAATAACATGGACAACAAGATTTACAGCTGCAGACTGTCATGTGGATTGGTAGCAGGTGTCATAAAACTGGGTTTGGAGAAATGTTTGGTGACTTTGAAGAAACAGATTTGTCCACATTAACCATGTATCATTGTGTGTGTGTGTGTGTGTGTGTGTGTGTGTGTGTGTGTGTGTGTGTGTGTGTGTGTGTGTGGTGTAAAAGAACTATAAAGCAAATCTGCACTGATACCTGCTTGCTGCCCAGCTGAGGGGGACACTTGTGCAAGTGCAGTGGACTGGTTCCAGTAGGAAGGGATGGCAGCATACCTCTCAAAATCATAGAACAAGAAATCTGGACAAGGTCATAATTAATAGGGGACAAAGGCCCAAAAATTGGGAAAATGTATAAATATTGCACTTACAAACTTAGAAAGTTGATAAACAGGTTTTGCATTAGACTGAATTTTCTTAAGGATATGAAGTCTGAAAATCAAATGCCTGTCAATTTTCTGACTTCAGTGTTCAATGATTTGCCAGTGATTTGACAGAAAACTGCAGTTTTATGAAAAACAGACAAAAAATCTGGACTTTCTGCAAAAATGTGTACTGTTGAGAGATATGGATAAGAGTCTTGAACCAACACCCATCAATCATTTTCATTTGTTTGCCAAAGCCATTACAGCAGTGTTTTGCAGAGAGGTGGGAAAAGCCTTAAACTTGACTGGTATGTTTATTTATTTATTTATTTTATTTTACATTTGTTGACCAGGAGAGTCCAACTGGATTACAAGTCCATTTTCAGTGGAGGCCAGGGAAAAAAGCTCCCATGAGAACATTTTTTTACAAAACATAGTTTTAAGGACATACTTTTGACATACAATTTCCATAGAAGAGACTTTGACATACATATTAACTAACAGATAGGATACGTTCATTCTCTTCAATATAATAATACATTTTAGAAGATATTCCTAAGTTTAGGATTCCTGTGATAGATTTACTATCAGAGTAAAAGCAGAGAGATGTAGAATAAGGCTTTGAGAGAGCAGATGATGCTCGCTATAGTTAAGAAGGATAACAAATGTATTCACTATATGTCTTTGCCTGGTTTTAGTTGAGAAGGATACCAAATTGATTTACAATATGTCTTCTCCTGGTTTTAGTTTCTTATGGAGAGCTCAACATTGCTGGGGTAGTTTTCCCTAACTCCTGGAGAGATGGGATGAGCAGTAGATTAACAGTCCTAAGTGGGTACAGTCCTAAGTGGGTACAGTACTATGATTGGTTGGCTTAGCAGAGTTACTTAAGTTAGGTGAAATGTTCTAATGAGAAATTAGCCAGGGGGATATAGAAGCACAGTCGATTATTCAAAAATTGAGTTTTAACAAGTTTCTTGAACTGTGATGGGGATTTGTTGGCAGTTATGTGGGCAGAAGGGAGTTCCAGGTTTTTGCTATACAGTGGCTGTAGACAGATTTACCAGCTTTAGTGTTATATTTGGCTACTTTGAGGAGATTTTGTGTGCTAGACCTCAAGGGCCTGACAGTTGTATAGAGTTGCAAAAGATTTTGTAGGGCTGGGGTATTTTCAGAGTTGTGTATTATTTTGTGGGCTAGTGATAGTAGATTGAGTTGAAGTAGTAGTGGTAGTTCTAGCCAATTGAGTTTTTTTTAGGCATTCACAGTGATGTGTTCTGATGGGAGAGGTTGTAGCAAATTTGGCTATCTTATTATAACAACTATCAAGTTTGTTTAGGTCAGATTTCTGGAGATTTGTAAGCACGGGGGAGGCATAAAGTAGGGTGGATAGTAGGTGAGCCCTTGCTATTGTTTTTATTGCGATACCGTAGGCCAAGTTTTTTTAAGTACTTGTTTTATGGTTATAGAAATATGTAGGTCAAATCTAAGGTGATTATCTATTCCAGCAAAAATTTAAAGAGAATACTTTGTATCGATCATAGCACATCAATTAAACCAACACATTTTTTTGGGAGAATGGAAGCCTTTTGGAACTTTTCCATGTGGCTCCTGTAATTTTTGCCACTTTATTAGTGGAAATAAAGACTTTCAACATCCAAACATGGAATTCAGTTTTAAACCTAGATTCTATGCTTCCTGTAATGATTCGAATCTCATTTACTTGGCAAATTTTAAACAATGTCAAGCCTTTTATGTAGGCATGACATCACGAAGGCTAAGAGATAGGATCTATAATCATATTTATGATATAAGAAAGAAAAATCAGTTGAATGCATTAGCGAAACATACTACTATATATAAGGGGCATTCATTTGTGTTCAGAGTGCTACAATTAGTTAATATTACTGAGAGAGGAGGAAATCCTTTAAATAGGCTAGAAACTATAGAGCTTCAATGGATATTTAGAATGCAGGCACATCAGTTTCCAGGCCTTAATCAGTATATAAGCATTAAACCAATACTTGACTCATGCCCCTTGAAATGAAGTTGCACACACTATATTTATATTTTATTTTTACATGTTGTTTTGCTTTTAATGAAATCAATACTATATGAAAAAGTTTTTATTTATTATATATATATTTTTTCGAATAAATATGAATTTATTGTTATAGTGATTAGCTAAGCATTTATAAGTTTATATACTCCTTAATTTTATTTATTGATTAGTTAAGTAGTTTTAGTAAGGATGTACTGCTTGTAAAATGATGCTCTCAGCTAGTAATGTGAGTCATTCTTCGGATGATTTAATTGATTTAATTAATTAATTGAAAAATTGATTGAGTAATTAGTTTATGAATGACTTTGTGAATACTATTTAAGATGAGAGATTTTCATTGTGTTTTGAGATCTGAAGAAGCGTACTCAGTGTGTACGTGAAAGCGCTTATTAACTTTTTACTGGATTAAAAGTTCATTGTTTCATCGTGGTGGTCCAGCTTTGTGTTTTTTCTACATATTTCATTTTACGTCCTCAAAGTCTGGACCTTTGGACAGCAGCGTTACTTTTTGTTTTAGTTATACAGCTTTTATATTCTTTTGGCAACGCAGCAGTCACACGTTACCAGATTCACCATGGAACCAACAGCTATAGAACTTGACTATGCTCCTGAAAGGAAGGGAATGAGCCGGAAATGGTCTAATATCACTGAGTTAAATACAAATTCTTTACTCAGCTTAGAATTGCAGTTACCACCTACACAAGTCCACTCAGGTAATATGGAGAACATGCAAGAATTTAATGCTCTTGTAAAGATCTTAGAGAATGATCTATATAAGTTACAAAGGTTAATATGGCAGCGACGCCATATAGAGGCATGCCTTCACTTTCAGGTCATACCGCGTGGTATGAGAATACTATGCATGCCAACATATGGTAACACCTACCCTGAGCTATTAAAAAGATGGCAAGAATTAAATATTGATTTAAGTAACAAGTACATGAGACTTCTAATTGACTTCTTCACACCTATAGAAAATGAACTGATAGCGAAAATAGAGTCCCTGAATAGGGATCTGCAGACTCGTTTTAAAGGAGAAGTGTTTGAGAAGAGATTGGATGGCATGCACTCTCAAATAACTATGTATAGTGATAAACTGCATCACATAAAACATGGTAAGTTGCAGAGAGATTATAAAGACTTTACCAGTGGTCAGATTTTTGTATGGCCGAGACGTGATCATATGGACTTGAATCAACCTGACCACAATAGCTCTGCAAGGAATTCTGAGGTATATACCAACACGCAAAATACGCCAATTATTTCAAATATCTCCGATGTTCGTACATCTGAGACTGATGAAACTACATCCTTGATGACATCACCACGCAGCTCCGTTGCATTAGGAAGAGATCTACCTAGTGATACGCCACCACCGAATCAACAGGCACTAGTTTCCAGTGCTAGTACATCAATGAATGGAGCAAGACCGAAGCAGTATAATGGCAACATTGAGCATTTTTTGCCATTACCCATACAACAAAGGTTTCGAGCACAGAGCAGATCAAACAGCAGAGGAAGGAGAAAAAGGAAGTTCTCTGGAGCAAACCACGGACCAAGACATCGAGTGAGAGAGTGAACGGTATAGTTTTTAATTATTCCAGTTATGAACTATCTGAATCTGACCTGACTCTTCTAAATAGAGGCTTAAATTTTATACCGTCTCAAAGCAGCTGTTTCAGTGAACTTTTGGTGGATTTGAGACTGTTTGGACGTTCAGTATCTTTGAAATCAATGTTTATGAATGTTAATAATGAACAGAAAGCAGTTAATGAATATAAGTTTAAATGAAAGAGTTCTTTCATGCCAATGTTTTCTAGTGTTAGACAGTTTTATAAAATTATGTGAAAGAGATTTTTATGAATATTTTAAGAAACGCAAATGTTGTTTCTATAATATGACTCATCATGAAAAGAGTTCTTTATTTAGTCTATCAAATAATTTGAATATAACCATTAAGCCTGCAGATAAAGGGGGTGTGGTAGTAGTATTAGACACAGATGAATATAATGAATTAATGTTAGTAATGCTTTCAGATGCTGCTACCTATTGTGAAATAGACCAAAAAATGTTAGGTGACTTAATACATAAGATACATGACGATTTATATGATCTTTTGATGTGTAGACAAATTTCTTATGAAATGTATGAGTTTTTTCTTATTGAACATCCTTTGGTACCATACATAAAAGGTCTGCCGAAAGTGCACAAAGGAATTATACCGCTACCTATGTGCCCTATAGTAGCAGGAGAGAGATGGGCGACAGTTACAGTTTCGGTTTACCTAGAAAAAACACTTAGTCCATTGATAGATAATATATCTACGATTTTAAAAGATACATATCAATTAATCAATGTTATAAATACTAAGCCATTTAAGTTGATACCTACTACATGTTTATTAGTTACCCTAGATGTTAAGAGCTTATTCACTTCAATACCCAATGAATATGGGTTAGAAGCAGTAAGGGAGCTATTAAATCATTCATTTAACTTTAATTCTGAGAAACAGACCTTTATATGTGCTTTACTTGACATCGTTTTGAACAACAATGTTTTTATGTTTAACAATCAGCTATATTTACAAAGATGGGGTGTAGCAATGGGCACCCCGTGCGCAAACACTTATGCCAATCTTGTGGTTTATTATTGGGAATTAAACAATTTATTTAATAGTGTATTTTTTGAGAAAGTTATACTGTATAAAAGGTTTGTGGATGATATACTTTTATTTTGGAACGGCACAGTTAGGGAATTGAAGGAGTTTGTGAACTTTTTGGAAACCACGACCAGTTTCTTAAGGTTCACGATGGAATATTCTGAATATACCATTGATTTCTTAGATATTACTATAACGAAGGACTCTTATGGTTCTTTATCCACAAACCTTTTCAGGAAGCAATGTTGGAAGAACACAATACTGGAATATAGTAGTATGCACCCTCACTATATATTCCTGAATGTGGTAAAAAGTCAGTTCACTAGAATAAGTAGATTATGTAAAGAACCTATTCAGCTTAAAGAACAAGTGGATATATTACAAGATCTTTTTACAGACAGGGGATATAAGATAACTACTGTAAGAAATATTAGGGAGAAGGTGCTAGAAGAAACAAGCATGATATCTAGTGATACCATAAAAAATAATAATCTACATGTGGTTGATAAGCAGTGTGGGTGCTATTATAAAAATAAAAAGAGGGATGTTTCCAGAAATGAAGTTACTTTTATCACCAGATATACCAATGATAACAGTATCATAACAGGTATTATACGTAGGCATTGGCATATATTTGGTCTTGAACAAAATATTAGTAAAATTGTAGGCACACAGCCAAGATTCACATATAGGAACAGCAAAAATTTAAAGAAAATACTTTGTATCGATCATAGCACATCAATTAAACCAACACATTTTTTGGGAGAATGGAAGCCTTTTGGAACTTTTCCATGTGGCTCCTGTAATTTTTGCCACTTTATTAGTGGAAATAAAGACTTTCAACATCCAAATATGGAATTCAGTTTTAAACCTAGATTCTATGCTTCCTGTAATGATTCGAATTTCATTTACTTGGCAAATTGTAAACAATGTCAAGCCTTTTATGTAGGCATGACATCACGAAGGCTAAGAGATAGGATCTATAATCATATTTATGATATAAGAAAGAAAAATCAGTTGAATGCATTAGCGAAACATGCTACTATATATAAGGGACATTCGTTTGTGTTCAGAGTGCTCCAATTAGTTAATATTACTGAGAGAGGAGGAAATCCTTTAAATAGGCTAGAAACTATAGAGCTTCAATGGATATTTAGAATGCAAGCACATCAGTTTCCAGGCCTTAATCAGTATATAAGCATTAAACCAATACTTGACTCACGCCCCTTGAAATGAAGTTGCACACACTATATTTATATTTTATTTTTACATGTTGTTTTGCTTTTAATGAAATCAATACTATATGAAAAAGTTTTTATTTATTATATATATATATTTTCAAATAAATATGAATTTATTGTTATAGTGATTAGCTAAGCATTAGATTATAAGTTTATATACTCCTTAATTTTATATATTGATTAGTTAAGTAGTTTTAGTAAGGATGTACTGCTTGTAAAATGATGCTCTCAGCAAGAAATGTGAGTCATTCTTCGGATGATTTAATTTATTTAATTAATTAATTGAAAAATTGATTGAGTAATTAGTTTATGAATGACTTTGTGAATACTATTTAAGATGAGAGATTTTTCATTGTGTTTTGAGATCTGAAGAAGTGTACTCAGTGTGTACGTGAAAGCGCTTATCAACTTTTTACTGGATTAAAAGTTCATTGTTTCATCGTAGTGGTCCAGCTTTGTGTTTTTTCTACATATTTCATTTTACGTCCTCAAAGTCTGGACCTTTGGACAGCAGCGTTACTTTTTGTTTTAGTTATCTATTCCAAACCCTAATAGTTTGGTATGATTTGTGGGGGTGATTCTGGTCTTATTAAAGGAGGAGATGAAGAAAGAATCAGTGGGAGGTGTGGCTCTGTGGGAGCTAAAAAGTGCTAGCTTTGTTTTAATTGGGTTCAAAATGAGCCTTTGGTTTGTAATCCAAGTTTCTGCTAGGGAAAAGCATTCTTGAGTTAGGGAGTGAAGGATGTCAATTGATTTGGCTGCACATATTATGGTGGTATCATCTGCATATTGCACTATTGAGGCTTTAGGAATACTGTTTGAGAGCTGATTGGAAGAGGGTAAAAAGAAGTGGCCCCAGGATGGAGCCTTGGAATAATCCCAGGGAGATTGACAGGGAGGGGGAGAGTTGGTTTTGCCATATAACAGCTTGTTTCCTTCCCTCTAGGTAGTTTTTGAACCAGGAGATGGCAGGGGTGGTAAGGTTTTGCTAGTGAAAGAAGGAGTTTATTGTGGTTAACCACATCAAATGTTTTGGACAAGTCAAAGAAGGTGGCAGATACAAGGAGTTTGTTGTTTCTGTGAGTATTGACAATGTTGTTGAATTCTGTTAGTGTGGTGGAGGTGCTATGGAAGGGTCTAAAGTCATGTTGTTGTGTTGCTATTAGATTATTTTCTAGGATATAGTTCATTAGTTGCTTGTGTATTACCCTCTCTAAAATTTTAGATAAAGGGGGTAGTATGGGTATAGGGCAGTAGTTATTGAGTTCCAGGGAGGTTCCCCCTTTATTTAGAGGGATGATATGTGATATTTTCCATAGCTTGGGTACTGTACACTCAGAGATGGATCTGTTAATTAGGATGGAGTCAGGATATGATATGGTTTCTGCAGCCAGGTGGAGGTATTCAGCGAGTAATTTATCTGTGGCTGGAGATGTTGGTTTGAGCTTGCAGAGTAGTTTTTCAATGGACTTGGTTGGTTCTGGCTGGAAACTGAACTTGGGGCAATTGTTAGTTGGGGGTGGGGATGTTGTTATAGGTTTGGTTGTTTGCAAGGGACTGGATGATTTCTGGAAAGTATTTATTAAACTGAGTGGGGATGTCTTCTTGGTTATCTATTTTTGGGGTTGGGGTAGTTGTTTTGCCTGGTTGTAGAACAGAGTTAATTGCTGCCCAGAATTTTTATGGGTTGTTCCTGTGCTTATCCTGTAACTTTTGGTAGTAAGATGTTTTGTCTGTTTTAGTGAGTTTTTTGGCTTTGATACGTAATTCAACGTATATTTGTTTGTTCAGTTGGGATTTACTGTTGAGGTAGTTGGTTCAGGCCTTGTTTCTTTTTTTGAGGAGGGATTTTGTGTCTGGGATTAACCAGGGGGAATATTTAGTTTTAATTGTTGTTGTTCTGGAGGGGGCATGATGGTTAAGGGTGTTTAAGAAGGTAGTATTGAAATATAGTACAGCTTCATCAAGAGGTAGGTTTTTAGGGTGGTCCAGTTGCACATTTTTAAGTCATTTATAAAGTTGGAGCAGTTAAAGTGTTTTTTTGTTTCTAATTAGGCATGTACATATTTGGGTCAGTTGTGCTGATTTTGATACGAGTAAGAATGTGGCTTGGTGGTCACTCAGAGTGTCTGGTAGACACCCTGCTAGGGATATTAGTGATGGGTGGGATACAAGTATCCAATCTAGAGTGGATTGGTGTTTGGTTCTCTTGTCTGTTCTTGTGAGGGAAGTGATGAGTTGGGTTAGGCCATGTAGGTTAATATGGGAGAGTGGGTTATGACTGGAACAGTTTTGTCAGTCAGTATTAAGGTCTCCTAATACTATGCTTTCTTGGGGGAGGGTGTTAGATATCCATTCTAGTTTTTCTGTAATGGGGATATTGTTGCCTGGAGGGATGTAGCATCCTATGATGTTGATGTGTTTACTGTCATTAAGTTTTAGTTTTGTTAGAGTGAGTTCAACTTTATGAGGTCTGGGGTTGTTATGTCTACTTTCTCAAGGATGAGGTGAGATTTATACACTATAGCAACACCCCCCCCCTTTTTATCTATTATATCACTACAAATTATATTGTAACCTGGTGGAGTGATTTCATTGTTGTAGTTGCCTGGTTTAAGCCAAGTCTCTGTTAGTATGACTATCTCAGGTTGATAAAAGGAGAGTAGTGCTTGAAGGTCTTGGACTCTGTTTAATATACTTCTGACATTTAAATTTAAAATGAGGAGCGTGGATTTGTCTTGTTGGAGTAGGGTTGAGGGTTTGGGCTCCTAAATTATGTGGGCCTGGGTTTAGGTGTATATCACTGCAGCTAATGAGTTGGGTTCTGATGTAAAAATAGAGTTTGAGTAGTTTGTTTAGGGTCTTAAAGTTCTTTATAGTTGTTTGGGACTGGTAGTGTGATGGCTGCAATCTGTGTGCATAGTGGTGAATAAAGAAGGTTTGGTAGTGATATGGGACTAGTTGAGTAAAAGGGTGTGTTGTAATAATGTTAGCGGAAGTAGTTTTTCTTAGTATGTGGATACAATTAAGTTGTTTTTGGTGGTTGGTGATAGAAGCTAGTAGTGGGAGGGTGGATACACTTAGGAGCAATAGTAAGAGGTGTATGTGGGTTTGGTTAGTTTGGGCATGGTTTGGTTGAGTTTGGTCATGAGTGAGAGATCTGCTTGGGATGGGGTGGGTGTGGTGGATGAAGAGTGGTGTTGTTTGTGATTGTAAGGTAGTTAGATGGAAGACTGTGCTTTACGGATGTGGAATAGTGGAAGAGAAGAAAATGGGTACAGGGGTGGGGCAGATTCAGTGATTGGTGGTTAGCATGACTGAGTGGCTAAGTTCAGTTGAAATGTAGCACTAGTGGGGGCAGATGGGAATAGGAAGCAGGGAGGGGAGCGGAGTGAGTCCGAGCACAGCAAGGCTAACACTAACTCCAATTATATCCCTGGGCTTACTTGTTTCTTTTTTTGTACACCAAATGTATCTTTCCACTTGTTTCTGTTTACACCAAATGTGTCTGTTTGGCTGTATTGTACTAGTTTAATTTATTTATAATGATGCAGTCACACTGAGAAGGGTCTGGGGAAGCTTCCTCACCACAAGCAGGCCAAAAGATAACTTTCAAAATGGCGCCACTCAAGGAGACCCACTAATATAGACTAGTTAATGTGCATGGGGGAGGAGGGAGTTAGAGGAGGGAGATACAAAATGGGGGAAGGTATAATCAGAAAAAGCAGGTAGAGATCTGGCGGGCCCCCTCACAGAAGACTGCAAAGAGCAATCAGCATATGAAGTGGAAGCCTTGGAGCTGTAATGTAAGTGTAAGCAAGGAAGAGGTAGAAGCAGGAAACTAGGAGTGTAAGCAGTTAGTTGCAGAAACACTACTTTATGGCCTTGGTGTGCAACTAATACAAAGGAAGGTAAATCTATCTGGGGGACAAAATATACCAAGTAAATGGTACTTGCCTTACTTTACAAGTATTCAGTGTGGAGGCAGATCTATTTGGGACAAGATACAGCAAGTATATTGTTAAGTTATGCCACCCAGTGGCAATAGACAAAGCTATAGTTGCCTGGGGGAGGGGGACCTTTGCAGGTGTGCACGCCGGCCAAAACAATGTTTAAAAAATAACTAGTAAAAGTAACAAATGTGCTGTAAAAGGAAATGTAAATAACCAGTCACAATGTTTAAAATATAACTGTTAAGGACCACATCTGCTAATAACAAGAACTGTAAATATCCAGTCACCTATGCAGACTTGTCTGGTAAGTATCCTTATTGTTTGTCTTTCGGCTTTTCCCGGTTAGGGGTCGCCACAGCGGAACTCTGGTCTGCTAATGATTGGCAGTAGATTTTCACGAACACCGAGGTGCCAGCTCGACATTCAACCTTCAACGAAGGCAATCCCATTTACGCATGTCTTTCAAACGCCCACCCAACCAACCGCGGGGAGGACATGCAAACTCCACACAGAAGGCACTCCCCGCACTCCAGCCGAGAATCGAACGGGAGAACCTTTTGCTGTGAGGCAACAATGCTACCGCTGCACCACCGAGGATATTTGTCCTTATTAAAAAGTGTTATTCTTGGCTTGCAATAACTTTAGGGAGAAACCGGACTGTAGCAGTGGTTTTATCTGGCAATGTTGCAGTTGCTGGGGGGAGGGGATCCTGAGCTGCGATGATGCAGGTAGACCAAGTGTGCTATGCAGACTTGTCTGGTAGGTATCCTTATTAAAATGTGTTCTTCTTGGCTTGCAATAACTGTAGGGAGAAACCGGACCGTAGCAGTTGTGTGGGTGTGGGTAGCTGTGTTTGTGGAAGGTGGAGGTGTGCCTTTGTAAGTGTGGTGCGAATGTTATGCATTATGAAATGGAGAGATTGAGTAAAATTGTGCTCAGTGAAGTCCCTAGCAATTTCATCACTGCTTGATTCAGACATATACAATCCCCTGTGTTTGTTAGTACTATATTTTAAGTGCATTGTTTTGGAGTATGGTATCACTGCTACAGCTGCTGGTACTCTTTCAATACAAGTATCTGCTTTGGAAGTTTTCTCCAGGAGTCTGTTGCTGAGAGGATGAGAAACACGCTACAAGTATGCAACTAAGACAAACTACATAAAGCAATAGTAAGAAAATGTACTAGAGGGGTGTGGCTAGGATGCTGAACTGATAGCTGCACTTCATTTCAGCTTTCTTACCTCAATACAATTCCTGACAGGAATTTTACAAAATAATATTTAATTTGAAGAAATATTTATTACTAACTTATTTCTAATAACTTTGAGCATCTATAAGAAAAATGTTATTGTCAGAACTTGAATAATTCCTATCAAATTAATTACTGGAAAATCAGCACCAATACTTCTTCTTCTCCAAGTAAGAACAAGCCGAGATCTATAATTGTGAGACTTTTTTCTACACAAGATAAAGATCTTATATTAAGAAATGCTTGGGCAAATTATCCCATCAAATACAATGATTCATTAAAAAGATTTGACAATGATTATTCTACAAAGGTGGTTTCAAAAAGAAAAGAATTTCTACCAATAATAAAAACCTTGAAGAAAAAGCAATTGAAAGTCCATCTTTTATTCCCAGCAAGACTGAGAGTTTTTCTACCAAATGGAATAAAAATCTTTGAAACAGATTCAGCAATAAAATACCTTACCAATAACAACATCCTAACACATGAAGAATCTATGGAAATGCTGAAGTAAATAATTGGAAAACTGTTGAGCAAAAGAAAAAAAAAACTAAAGGACAAATAATCTTACATATGTTATATTCTGTAAAAATCTAAATAATAATACTAACAACAAAAGAAAAGTTCTTACTATCTTCAAGTTACACTGAAACAGGTACTGTTTTCAATTATACTTTAAATGTCAAAATTAGCATAAATTTAAATACATTTATCTCAAATCACATCAATATACTAAGCATAATTTAAACATTACTCTGTTTTTCATTATTATCTATCTATTATTTTCATATTCTTAATCAGAGTAATCAACGCATAATAATGTTCTCAAATATTTATTTATTTGTATATTTATTTATTTATTTTCTCTCTTTGTGTTTTGTTGTTTTTATTTTTCTCTTTTTATAAAGTCTTCATTAACTTATAATACTTTAATCAGTATATGGGTATATTGCTTAATAGGTATAGTAATGGCTGCTATATAACTTATCAGTTACATCCCTGACAGTGTTACTTTTTATAAGTTAAAAGTGTCCCTGTTAAGATAAACGCTAATGTTGGGCGGAAATGTGTTGCTTTTGAAATGAAGTATTTCAGTTTAGATGTATTATAAGACTACTTTAAATAATCTTAAAAGATGTTCTGCCTTTGACCCATATGCACATATTGATATAGTACAGTGAAAAACTATGTTTTAAGTGATATTTTGAGGCTATAAGTCAGGTGTGTTGTGGCTCCGGACATCCGGAGTTGAGAGATGCTTGTGACTAGCTTAGATATCCTGTTGTCTTTTCTTTTGTAGAGAAATAAGGCATAGCATGTTTAAAATGCAAAGTTTGATAGTTGTGAACACTACTCCGCAAACTAGAGTGCTCGTGTGCACACTACATGAGTTTGTCATGAAGTAAGAGAAGGGAAAATAAAAAAAAGAAAAAACACATACCTTTTCCCGCTTGGTTCTCGAGAGAATTTAACAGCCACAAACATCACTAGAAACTAGAGTTACTTATTGCTTGTTGCATTTACTTGTGTACGCCATCCCCTGACTCTTTCTAATTGACGTCTAGTCAGGAAATAAGCTAGGTTCACATTTAAAGATACAGGAACCTAAATTCCTCCTAAGGAAATGTAAATAACATATGAGGTTCATCTAAATATACACAGATATATTTTTGAAGCACTTTCAGCTTATGGCTTCTGATGTCTTCTAGCACCTTGATAGATAAGGACATATATCTGCTTGTCTTTCTGTCCATTTAGTTTTCCAGACATTTTAGCTATCCCTTACTGTGTTTTGTACAGCAGAGTTTAAAGAGCAGAAATTAATCATCAGCAAATAGAATCACTGCTGTTTTACAAATTCTCTAAAGAAACTAATAAATGTAAAGCAAACAGGCAGGTTTATTTTAAGGAAAATTGTCATTTGCCACATTGGTGCTCCTACAAAATACTACTAATGTCCTGCTACCAAAATATGCCCTCAAGTGGACAAATGAGGTTAAATGTACATTTAGCAAATCAAGCATTTAAATAACAGTATAATATACTAGATAGAGAAGTAAAAGCAATAATCATATAAACAGCTATAATAAGTAACATAACAACAGAGGATTTAACCCAATGTGTCAATCATACAATATTTATATCCCATATAGGTTTGAACTTTGTCGAAGCACCTGTGTTCTACACACATATTGTATTAAATCCAATTTGAGTAGAAGAGGGAGAGGCTTAGCCCACACCCTAATTTATTACAAAGTTACCATGCATTGTGAACATACATTGTGGCAGGTACTCATCGAGCTATCCATCCTTAGATGGCTCATGCTGTTCCCATTTACTCATCTGAATAATGACTGCGGCTGTACTCTTCTTATTATATTACCTGGCTGTGGCTTCACCCTTCTTATAATATTACCTGGCTTTTTGCATTATCAAGAATGACACAATACTAGTGTATGTGGGTATATCATGTTACTGTTAGAGTAAACAAAAATGCTTGACAATGCAACCGTAATTCTCAAACCTTTCTGCAGACAAATGTATAGCATTGTCTAGCAGTTGAGAGCCTAATTGTTCCTGACCAGCAGACCTGTATTTTCATGTTCCAATATGACTACATGAAAAGACACCAATATTAGTCTGCAAGTTTAGTAAGCAGCAAATTCATCAGGGATTAATTCGAGGGGACACTTATAGCTAAAACACTTGACATTTGATAAGTGTATCCTCTCAATGATGCGTTCTATCTAGTCAACTGTAAAACAATTTTTTTCTGAGAAACATTGTTGTAATGCCAGTTAATTATTTGAATTAAATATTTCTATATACAGTCATAAAGCAATTACCAGAATAAATAATACTCTGCAGTGCATGGATCACCATAGCTGTCCTTTGATGTTAGAGGAAAAACAAGCTTCTTAAATCACCTTGCTGACGTAGTAAAGGTATTACCCCATAGTTTAAATACATTGTGTCTATTTACTGCAAAGTGGGTTAGGAATTTTAACCTGTAACATTTTCATACATAATAGTTTAAATCTTAGCATCTTCGATTATTTTGATATGTTCTCCAGTATACTTTTTAAATACTATAATGAGAAGCTCCGGATGTTTAATTCTAAACATTTATTCAATCATAAGATTAAATTACTGGTGTTAAGTAAGCCTCCAGCACTTATTGTCAGCAGACAAACTCATTGGTTAAGTGTCAGTCTAAGTTGTAAGAGTTAATATGTGATATACATAGATGTTTGCTTTGAAAATGTGGTCAAGTGCACTGTGGTTTTACTTCTGTACTGTGACTTTTTGATTATACAAAGTCCCTCTGAAAGTTGATAAAAGTGTTAACAACAAAACACTCAATCAAGTAACAACATTATTAGTAGTCTCTTGGATAAGGGAGATGTCTAAATTTTGATGTTGTTGTCTCCAGCCATGGGAATTGTCTTTGAAAAGCTGAAAAATGCAATCAGAGGAACATATTTAATGTCTACTAAAGAAATATTAATATACTTGTACATTGTATTGCATTTCAGTTTATGTTAAACATGAAATATGATGTGGTTTCAGAACTATTCATGTTTTTATTCCAATATAACTTTGCAAATACTAATTTAAACACTGGTTTTGGACTTGAGTAGTCTAAAACATTTACACAACAATGGTATTGTATTATACAGTAATGTCAGTAAATAGTTTTCAACAGATGCTGCAACATACAGTTATAGATTTTAACATGATGTTTATTAATACCCTAAACTATTTTGAAATGATACTACCTTAATCTAAATATTTGTACCTTTTTGAAACCTGATTAGAAATAAGTATTATTGGATTACAATAAGAGTAAAGAATATATTTATATATATTAGCTGATTAGATTATCTTAATATATTATTCAATTATCTTTATTTAAAAACTAAGAGGATAAGAGAAACTGATCCAAATATTATTTGTGAGGGTAGAAAGTTTGTTTGGTTAGATTCACTAACCAAACAAAGAGGTATATTACCTCATAGTGATAGGGAATGGTTTTTAAGGTTAAGAATTACAAGTTTGGAAGTTCTTTGTTTTTTTTTATTCTATCACTTTGGTGTCACTCAGAAACATACAAAAATCATACGAGAAAAACTTTGAATTCTGTATCCAAGATGGAACTAAGAATAAACAATATTTACATAAACTCACACATAAAACAAACTCAAAACTAGGAAATGAAATGTTTATCCATAAATATTAATGTTCTAAATAATAGTAATAAAAGGAGAAGCCTATTCAAGTACATAAACTTACATAAACCACAAATAGTCTTCTTACAAGAGACACACTTATTAGATAGAGATATAAACAACCTAAATATTAATAATTACAAAGTACTAATAAACTCTCAATACAAAACAAAAAAAGAGGAGTGACTATACTACTTCGCAACTCATCTATAACACCTAAAATAATTACTACTCATCAAGATACATCAGATATGTTTTGTCTAGCTTCAATAGAATTAAACAAGTGAATCTATACGTTAGTAAATCTATATTTGATCCCAGGACTAGGATTAAAAACAGTTAAACAGCACTTTGAAGAGATAATTCATTTAACTAAGGGTAGCCTGATATTAGCAGGAGACTTCAACTGTATAATGAATGAAAAAGATACAGATTCTAAGTCTAAAAGAAGAAAACAACATATCTCTAAAGCACTATCAAAATTTATAGATACATTGTATTTAAAAGATATAAATGAATTTGCAGAACCAGACTCACTAATCTTCACATTTTATTCTCATAGATATAAAACTAACTCTAGAATTGATGGAATATATGTTGCCAATGACCTAATAACAAAAATTGACATTGTCAAAATTATAATATGTCCCTTATCTGATCATAATGCCATAGTCTTTGAGATAGAGCTTACACCATTTTATTCAAATCCCATTACTAGGATACCTTCCTATATCACAAAATTGACAGATTTCAAAGAATTTTATGAAGAAACAATAAAAAAACTTTCTAGAAATAAATTACACAGAAGATATTTCAGAAATATATGCCTGGGATTAATTAAAAGCTGTTACATATGGGAAAATATTATCCTGATACATAAATAAAAGGAAGTTATGGAATAAAGATATGCTAGACTTACAAAACAAAGCAGATAAATTGAAACTGGAAATACAAAAGGGTAATACTACTCAAGTTCAAGAACTTACACAAATCAATAAGAAGTATGCATAATTGTTGGATCATAAGATTATGATTAACTTAGAAAAGATAAAAATAAACTCATACTCTACTAATTCAGCACACCTGAGACACTTAACTAATAGAACAAAAAAATAATTAAATCTAAGCAAATAAAATAAATATTTATTCCTAATACTAACAAAAGAGTTACAGAACTAAATGATATTTTAGAAGCATTCAGACTCCAATTTAACATTGATAATTCCATAAACACTCAATATACACCTACTAAGGATATAAAAAATACTTAGAAAATAATATTCATATTAAATTAACACAAGAACAAATAGACATTATAAGCAAACCAATCAATATGACAGAATTAAAATCACAAATTAAAAAGCTCAAGACAATAAAGCAACTGGCCCAGACAATATGTTACCAGAAATGTATAAATTAATACCCAATTAAGCCATATCCTTATTATTAAGAGTATATGATATAGCCAATAAAGATTTGAATATACCACCCTCTTGGAAATATTCATTGATATCCCCAATTATCAAACCAGATACAGATGAGAAGCAGTGTTCCTCATATAGGCCAATATCATTGCTCAGTATAGACTATAAGATGTTTATGGCTATATCCGCAGATAGGATCAAACACAGTCTTCCTTTCTTAATTCACAAAGATCAGACAGGTTTTATTAAAGGAAGAAATACTTCAGATAATATTAAAATAATATTAACATTAATAGATTATAGCAAACATAAAGTCTGAGATTTAAATGTAATCTCATTAGATATTAATAAAGCTTTTGATTCAGTTAACTGGAACTTTCTTTCACTAGTTTTAAAAGAATATAAGTTTCCTTCTAATTTTAATAATCTTATCCAAATACTATATGAAAAATCTACTGCATATGTTAAACTAGGATCGCATAGATCAGGCCCTATAAAAATCAAAAAGGGAACTAAACAAGGTTGCCCTTTATCACCATTGTTATTTGCATTACTCATAGAACCCTTTGCAAATCAAATCAGATCAAACAATAACATAAAGTGCATTTGTATTAATAAAATGTTAAACCTTAAAATCCAACTCTTTGCTGATGACATACTATTAACTCTCTCAGATGCAAATGAGTCTTTGAATGCTCTATTTAACTCCATGAATAAATTTCAGAATATTTCTGGCTTAAAACTTAATGAAAATAAAACTAAAATTATGCCCTGTAATTGTAAATATATATATATATATATATATATATATATATATATATATATATATATATATAATATAAACAAAAGATTTTCCAAATATATAGTAACAGAAAGTAAATTATTACATCTGGGAATAAATTTACTCAATGAATTAACAGATTCTCTAATATTTAACTATCATAAAATACTAGACAAAATAGAACAAACAATTGGTTACTGGAATAAATATATCTTTTCAACAGCAGAAAGATTATATCTTATTAAAATAATCATATTTCCCAAAATATTATACTTAATACAACATTTTTCATTGCCACCTCCCAAATATATTATTCAAAGATACAATAAACTAATTTAAAATGTTCTGTGGTTTCCAAATAAACCCCATATAGCCTTAAATAAACATATACCAGATTGGGAAGACAGTGGAATTAATTTACCGTATATTGATTTATATATTACCTCATCTGTTATTAAAAACATAACACTATGGTTAAATAATTCATACACACCTATATGGAAACAAGCCCATGAGCAGATTTACATAGAAATCAATTATAATCACATACAAGACACTTTAACAGTAATATTATCACCCCTTATATAGATGTTAAAAGATTATTTTTTAGGGAAAAGGAATAATATTAATAAATTGCCATCAAACTATATAAGCTCTACACTTTCAGTGTTCAAAACATATATAAACAAAATACCAAATATTAATTCTTGGATTTTTCTTATTTTCCCTATAGCTTTTACATCAAATATTCTAGATACATTCCAAATATTTAAAATAAATATACTTAAAGAAGAAACATTACTCTTTTGGCATCAACTTATAGAGAAAGGGAAAATTCTAACAAATGAACAGATAATTTATAACTATAATATAAATAAAGACAATTGGTTGTTTTTACAAAATCTAAGGCATTTTCTTATAAATAGAACAAATGCAACCTTCAGTTAGACATGAAGCTCTAAAACTCATTGAATACCTTATTCTTATCACAAAACAGCCTTATCAGGGTACAGGTTATTTGTCTAATATCTATAAAATTGTTAAAAAAACAAAAAACTATCATGAAAAATCATACTGGGATTATTATACTTTAATAAACAACCATCCTCCAATTGAAGAAAAAAGTAATATTCTAAAATCTTCCAAATTTTCTACATTATCAAAATACTGGCAATTATTCACTTGGAGATATCTACACAGAAGTTTCTATACACCACATAGGTTAGCCAAAATGTATTCTATTGAAGATCAGTGTTGGAGATGCCATACCAAGATAAAAGCAGATTGGCAGCATGTTTTTTATGAATGTATATGTCTCAATATGTATTGCAAATCCATTAACTATTTTTTTCAGACTGTTTATAATGATAATTTTCAATTAACAAAGTCTTTAATTTTATTCAACTCTCCTATTCCAAACTGTGTACCAAAAAAATACACTAAAATCCTATGGTCACTATTGGCAATTTCACGTAAAATCTTAACTATACACTGGAAAAATGAGGCTTCTCCTACGTTCAAGGAATTTGAGAATTTAACAACAACAGTTGCTCACATGGAAATATTAACAGTGAAAAACAGAACTAAAAGATCTACTTCTTACTATTACTCTTGGATGAAAGTACTGGAAATACTCGAAAAGATCGAAGAAGATATATCATCTTATGTTTCTAATTTTATATAATATAGAAATTCAATGTTATTTGCATAGACACCAATGTAAATAGTTATATAATGGTTTGAAGTTAGTGATGTTTTAGAATTGTAAATATGTTATTTATCTTTATTTCATGTAATGTTTCTTAAGACATCTTATTTGAAATAATAAAAAAATATTTAGTGAAAAAAAGAAAACGTACTAGGTCACATCAGAGGCTTGGGAGGTCATTGTTAAGAAACTGAGAACTGTTGTAAAATTTACCATTAAATACCATAAGTTCAGGTTATACTATAAGAGAATAACTATGTAAAGATAACCATGTCACCAGCCAAAATGCATTGCAAGTTGAATATTTTACTGTGCACATTTTAAAAAATGGATAGACGGCCTAAACTTTAGACTGATGCATTTGCTTTTTTTTTTTTTTTTTTTATTCCTGGGAAATGCTATTCAGAAGTGAAGAGACATACAAGGGAAGAGATTTAGTGGCACACCAGGCTATTTTTGATGCCTATTGTCATGCAATGCTGACTAAATAGTTGAATCTAGCAAAGCTGGAAATGTGAGACTGTAGCCCACTGAAGGAGGGGAGATGGGAGTAGTAACCTGACCAGGAACTGAAACTTGCAAAACTGTTCCTTGTGAAAAGTATTTTTTATCTCAGTAACTTGACACTTTTGCAAGTTTCTTTCAGAGAATGTGTGTAGTACATCAGTAGGCACAACATTTGTAAAACTCAATGCATACCTGTCAGTGACACATGAGCTGCAGACTCTCAGACTTGACAGTTTTTTCAGGTGTTCCATTCTAAGTGAATGGAAGTCTAGTCTGACAACAAATGGTAGGGCTATTTGTTTTCACAGTCTATGCATTATGGGACAGATTTAGCTTTTGAAAGGAATCACGATATCTGCCCCCATGAGAGCAGACAAGAGTAAAACAAAATAAAATTAGGAATGAGTACTTATTTTGCTGCAGGCAGCTTTGGGAGGTGTAGTAAATCATGGCAAGATAAAAAATATATGTTTTCTTCATCATTTGCCCGTAGTGGTCCTTTAACATGCACACTTCTTCTGGTATTAAGATCTTCATCCATTACTTCTGGGTCTGTCTGAATCTGGCATTCAGCTACATTCTTAGTAAAGAACTTGACTAACCTGTGTCTAAGGACCCTTCCTGTGTCAGGATAATAGACTAGATTAAATCACTATCTATCAACATACACCTTGCGATTTCGAACAGTGTTCTCCAATTTCTCTCTGCTGTCCTATTCAGATGGGGCGAATAAGGTGCAGATGTTTGGTATCTTATAACATTTTTACTCAATAGTGACTGAAAGTCTTTTGACATGAACTCAGTGCCATTATCTGATCTGATACACTTTACCTTCCCATAAGGGGCTGAATCTGCAATAAACATTTCAGTCGCCTTGACTGTATCACTCTTGGCTTTCAGAAAGTAGACAAATATTACACCCGAGTAGTCATCAGTAAAGGCTAAAGTGTACTTAAAGCCATCTTTTGCTACTGGCTCAATTGGGCCTGCCAAATCAGTATGGACTAGTTCAAACAGAACTTTTGCTCTTGCATCTGGTTCTCTGTTTCTGCTCTGTACAAATTTCCCTTGCATAAAGGTTTCATAATCTAGGTTAGGTCTCTTAACTTTACCTTTAATTTACATTCCTTTTACCACTTATTCTAATTTTGGCACAGCTTCAAAATTACAGTGATCCAGCATTTTATGCCATGCTTGAATGTCATAACAGCTCTGAGATGCATCATAATGTATCTCACTATTGTTTTCTTCATCATATGTGTCTAAATAATAAGAGTCTATCACACTCAATTATGTCAAACCTGGTGCCGTTTTATATGTGTCTAAATAATAGAGTCGATCACACTCAGTTATGTCAAACCTGGTGCCATTTTTATAGATGTCTTGGTCCCAGGCTTGTTTAAAGTTGATCAAGGCCCCTTTGGACATTGCTGCCTTAACAGAAAAAATGCTTTGTGGATACGTCGGGATATACAGCCCCCGAGTCATCTTCACCTTTACTTTGCACCCTTCAGTGTTTAGTAGCCATACCTCTGCATTACCTCTCTTCTGTGCAGCCCCACAGGTTCTCGTTCCATCAGATAATTCCACAATGTGTTCCACCGGTTGGAAAGTTGCATCAAAATATTTAAACTTTTTCAAGTCGTTAATTATGTGTGATGTGGCGCCAGTGTCCACCATTAATCCCTTCTGTTTTAATTCACAAATTTGATGCTAATTTATTCTGAAGACAAGTATGTGATCATCCGCGTCAGTTGCTTGTTTCACGTTGTCTTTCTTCTTTCATCTACAGTTACTGTCCCTGTGGCTGGAGTTTTTGCACAAACTACGCCACTGTCTCTGGCCTTTATATCTCTTGGCATTCTCGTGCCTTGTGTTCCTTTTGGCCACAGCAATAGCATATAATCTCTGCTTTTACTCTTTTCCCAAGGCCACTTGCTTTCATCACATTATCATTACTTACATTGGCATTAAATTTCTTGGTATGTTCCTAGCTTTTTAACCTTGTTTTGAACTCACCAAAGCTCAATTTATCATCATCTTGTGTGATGTGGACTGCAAATGGTTTAAATGTTTCAGGCAACCCTTTCAGAATCATCGCAATTAGTAATCTATCACTGAGCTTCTCCCCAGCATTTCTAAGTGCCATAATGGCCATCTCAGCCCTAATAATATAGTCTGTGACACTTTCACTGGTGGCCTTCTGGAGGCTTGGTAATTTGGTGTATAGGCTAATTACCCATGGCTTCCCTTTCCCGGCATAATGGTCTCTCAGGATCTGAAGTGCTTCTCTGCCATCATCTGCGGCTTCTCTCATGATGAGGGATAAACTTTTGTCATCTAAGAACTGTATTAATTCAGCATATGCCTCCTCATTTTTTTCAGCATCGTCGTTGCCTTCCTCCTCATTGTCGTCATCTTCTGTGTCCTGCTGCTCATTTCACAAAATGGTGACTTTCAGCCCTAGCAAGCGCAGGTGTCCCAGAAAGTTTGTCTCCCACAACTCATAATTCTTCTCATCTCCGTTGAAACATAGTCTATACCATCGGCTTCCTACTTCCCTCCTGGGCCCATAACCTGTTGATGGTATCATCTTAAGGGTAAGAAAGTCAGGTTCGACATACATTATACAGGAAAATAAACACACATGAAGGCAATCAATCTGGTTAAAAACAGAAGAGGGGAAGAACCCTCACTTCCTCCTTTATTATAAAGTACATGGTCATGTGACCTCTCCACACCAACAACATTAGTGTAAGAGCACACATACAATTATTCACTCTCTTTTATTATTATCAGCCAACACTGTAAATATCAAACAGCCACTTCCGCAAATTCTTTCGTAAGGAAAGAATTTGCTTGCCCATTATCGAGAATCTGCCCTTTTCTCCGCTGTAGAGTGATCTCGGAGTTGGTATATTTAGTTGGGGGGGGGGGGTGTTTGAATTTTTTTTTATTTCTTCGGCCAAGCAAATTCTTTCCCTACGAAAGAATTCACAGACGTAGCCGTTCGATGTTTACAGCTTTCATTGTTTTGGTGTCAACCTTTAGGTATTCAATTACCTAAAGCTTTGACTATGTAATATAGCCCCATGGAGGTATCTATTTTTATGTATTAAAATATAAAATCATGTCAAATAATTAATGATTCTGAATTTTAGCTTGCTTACATTTTGGTCAAAATTACAAAATCAGTTTTCACATCACCTGCATTTGTAAATCTCCTTTAATGTCACCTGAGTTAGTAGTTATTTTGACATGTTAAATCCCAAGATTAATGCAAAGACTCTAATTCAAAGGAATATCAATTTTTCATTTACTAACTGGGTGCCTTGTATAACTAGCAATAAATGTGCCCAGTGTGTGCTACATTGTATTAATTCAAAGTCCATATATTAAATTGTTCAAGTTCCCAGAATGGCAAAGAAAAAGAAACATACTTTACCTTTTCCTTCTAAAAACTTCTTTTGCCCTCACATCTACTAATATTATCCCCTTCTTAATCAGATCTGACCACCAGGCTGTTAACTTTTTCCCACAGAA